>NC_041390.1:254879537-254919907 GCF_002162155.2 Triticum dicoccoides | reverse complement strand
CGGTGGCCGGCGCCGCCGCACGCCATCGCCGCCCCGAGCCAGCGCACCCGGCTCCGCCGCCCGGCGCCCTGCCACCACCACCGCCTCGGTCCCCGTGCCGCCCACGCCGTTCTCCACCGGCCGGAGCCGCTCCAGCGAACTCCCTCTCTGCTGCTACAGTGATCCCGGCGAGACTCCGGCGAACCTCGACATCCGCGCTGGATCTGGATCTGAAAAATCCCCTCGGTTGACTTTTCCCCCGGAACCCTAATTTTTTTTGCATTCTTGCACCTGCTATATCTCCGCATCCGTAGCTCCGTTTTGGACATATAGTATATCAAAATGTTCGCCTTGATGAGTACATCATTTCATTCCATTGCATAATTTTCATTTGAGTGCATCTTGATTCCCTAAATGCTGTTAGAAGGAGGCTTCGTGAGTTAATGTTCAGATCTGTTAGTTCATCTTAGACTTTTGTCATTTTTGCCATGATTATTGTCTGCATGATATGCCTGTGAGTCGTACATATGTTTTGTTAAGGATTTTTTATCTTTCTAGAGGTGCAAACCATGCATTTTTGTGATGTGTGTGGTGACTTGTGCAAGCTTGCAAAGTGAGGCACCCGGTAAATCTGTTTTCAGGGACTTAGTAGTTTTCACTAAGTCTGGGATTATTTAGTTCATGATGCCATATGTTCATGTTGTTTCCTAGTGATCCGTGCCTCTTTTGAGGATGATCAGTAAAGGAGTTTTGTTAATCTTGTAGTTCTCTATCCATCCATGTCTTTATTTGCAATTATGGAGCACCCTAGCTTGAGTCAATCAAGCTCTACTTTTGCTTCGTTGCGAATCTGGGCAGATCGTCAACTTGTTTGCGATTTTGCCGATGTTATTGTAGTTGATCCGTGCATGCTATGCCATTGCTCTTGCCATGTCTAGCTTGTATTTTTGTGCCTTCTTTATGGGTGTATGCTTGTCTTGCCAAGACTTGCACCGTGATGAGTGCATCGAGCTCGTAAACATGCCTTCGTGAGTTATGTTTCAGCATGTCCCAGTTTTCACTAAGTCTAAAAACTGATTATGTTTTTGCTATGTTCGTGTGCTTGTTAGTATATTTTGTGATCCCTTTTGGCTCAAGGTCACTAAGGAACTTTTGTTAAGCTTGTTGAGTAGCTCCATGCCATGTCTTTCTTTGTCATGTTCAGGTCCTGTAGCATGTTCTTTTGTTGCTCCGAAGAGGGCTATATGATCTGAAATTCCAGACAAGTGTTAATTTCATCAAGTCTGAGATTTGTTTTACCATTTGCGTTTTTGTCATGCTTGTTTGAACCTCCTAATGGATGAATTGGCCGTAGCTCAGTGCTAGACTTTTGTTAAGCATCTTGTGTGCATCCCTGCCATGTATTTTGTTGTCATGTTTGGATGCTGTAGCATGTTCATTTCGTTGCATTTAGATGCCTACTTGCTGTAAATCGCAGACCGGTGTCAATTTTGAATCGCTTGCTATTTCCAATCCGTAACTCTGATTCCGGCGTTCTTTATATCGTTTTCAAGCGATTTCATCCCATCTTTCCAGTGGCACACTTGGATTTCCAAGTTGAGGCCAGGTTCATGCATTTCCTATCATATCTTGCATTTTGCATCCAGCATCGCATCCCGCATAGCATATCATCTTTGCATCGTGTTGTTTGAGTTTGCACGTGGTTGATTGTGTCCTTGTTGGTTGTTTGTCTTGTTTGGGTAGAGCCGGGAGACGAGTTCGCTACCAAGGAGCCCGTTGAGTTTGCTTTTGAGGATCCAGTCAACTCTGACAACTGTGCAGGCAAGATGATCATACCCTCGAAATCACTACTATCTTTGCTATGCTAGTTTGCTCGCTCTTTTGCTATGCCATTGCTATGATGCCTACCACTTGCTTGAAAGCCTCCCAAATTGCCATGTCAAACCTCTAACCCACCATTGTCCTAGCAAACCGTTGATTGGCTATGTTACCGCTTTGCTCAGCCCCTCTTATAGCGTTGCTAGTTGCAGGTGAAGATTGGAGGTCGTTCCTTGTTGGAACATCTTTTATTTACTTGTTGGGATATCATTATATTGCCGTGTTATCTTATTGCATCTATATACTTGGTAAAGGGTGGAAGGCTCGGCCTCTCGCCTAGTGTTTTGTTCCACCCTTGCCGCCCTAGTTTCCGTCATATCGATGTTATGTTGCCGGATTTTGCATTCCTTACGCGGTTGGGTTATAATGGGAACCCCTTGATAGTTCGCCTTGATTAAAGCTTTTCCAGCAATGCCCAACCTTGGTTTTACCATTTGCCACCTAGACTTTTCCTTCCCTTGGGTTTTGCAGACTCAAGGGTCATCTTATTTTAACCCCCCCCACCCGGGCTAGTGCTCCTCTGAGTGTTGGTCCAAACCGTCAGCCGCCGGTGGCTACCAGGGGCAACTCTGGGCTGGCCTACCGGAAGTTTGGACAATCTGAGTGTGCCCTGAGAAAGAGATATGTGCAGCTCCTATCGGGATTTGTCGGCACATTCGGGCGGTGTTGCTGGACTTGTTTTAACCTGTCGAAATGTCTTGTTGTACCGGGATACCGAGTCTGATCGGTGTGTCTCGGGTGGAGGTCTATTCCATCGTTGACCGTGAGAGCTTGTCATGGGCTAAGTTGGGACTCCCCTGCAGGGATTGAACTGTTGAAAGCCGTGCCCGCGGTTATGGGCAGATGGGAATTTGTTAATGTCCGGTTGTAGATAACTTGAACCTTAACTTAACTAAAATGTATCAACCGAGTGTGTTACCATGATGGCCTCTTCTCGGCGGAGTCCGGGAAGTGGACACGGTGTTGGAGTAATGTTTGCGCAGGTTGCTCTCTAGTTTCTCGCTCGTGCTTTGCCTCCTCTTCTCACTCTCTTTTGTGAATAAGTTACCTACCATACTTGCTAGTCACTTGTTGCAGCTCCACTCATATTTTACCTTGCCTTATCTATAAGCTCAAATAGTCTTGATCGCGAGGGTGCGAGATTGCTGAGTCCCTGTGGCTCACAGATTACTATTACACCAGATGCAGGGCCTGATGATTCCGCTCCAGGTGACGCGTATGAGCTCAAGTGGGAGTTCTACGAAGACTCTCAACGATACTACATTTCCTTTCCCGATGATCAGTAGTGGTGCCCAGTTGGGGGTGATTGGGACCGTGTCGCATGTTGGGTTCTCTTTTATTTTGGCGCCGTAGTCGGGCCATGAGTGTTTGGATGATGTAATGTTATTTATGTTCTTGATTGACGTGGCGACTGTAAGCCAACTATGTTCTCCCCTTTATTATTCATATTACATGGGATGTTGTGAAGATTGCCTAACTTGCGACATATGCCTTCAATGCGATTATGTCTCTAAGTCGTGCCTCGACACGTGGGAGCTATAGTCGCATCGAGGGTGTTACAGTGTTGTTCATGAGGTCTTGCGTGGTTCTCCTACTGGATTGATAACCTTGGTTATTAACTGAGGGAATACTTATCTCTACTATACTGCATCCTCCTCTCCTCTTTGGGTAAATCCCAACACAACTCAAAATTATCACCATCGTGTCAAGAAAATAGAGGATTTCCAACCGTACATCAACCTCCTTGAGCTCGTGCACCAAGATACCAAGGCGGAGGGACAAGTGAAACATGACCTCAAGTATGGAAGTACTCTTGCAGGAGCTACTATTCATACACTCGAGCTTCAACGACTACGACACCGTCAACCTCAACTAAAGCTTATCCAAGCAATGGTGACAAGTCAATCTACAAGAAACCTTTGTCATCGTTGACACCTCCGAGTCGTCCTCGTACCAGAAGCGACTATAAGCCAAGAGCTTCATCATCAACTACTCAACGGATGAGACCGTCAATATGACTTCCATCAAATGCTTCACATGCCAAGGCCGATGCCATAAGACATTTGAGTTACCCACTCCGTGCGCTATGATTGCCAATGATGATGGAACCTACGACTCCATGAAAGAAGAAGAAATGGAAGAAATTGAGCATGTGGCGATGCAAAGTCAAGCGAATGAAGATGAAGACGCTCAAGTCTTTTGTGACAATCATTCGAGCGCCACTTTAGTTGTATCCAAGGTCTTGACACTTCAATACCAACAATATGAAGATCAAGGATGCCATATCTTCCATACAAAAGTGGGCGTCAATGGACGTTCCGTCGAGGTCATCATTGACTTCGGAAATTTTCATAATTAGGTAAGCAATGAGCTATGTACCAAGCTATAATTTCTCAAGAAGAAGCACCCACGCCCATAGAAAGTCCAATGGTTGAGCGACTTCAGCACCATTCACATGGAGCACACTATTCAAGTGTCCTTCTAGATTGGTGTGTACGAAGAGACATTGTTGTGTGATGTGGTCCCCATGTTTGTATGCCACCTTATCCTAGGAAGACCTGGGAAATTTGACTATGGCATCACCCACAATGGATGGACAAATCACTATAGCTTCAAGCTAAAGGGCAAGGAGTGCATGCTTTGACCCATGTCGCCAAGTCAAGTCATCGTCGACAAGCAAGCATCCACCCATAATGGAGAGAATAGTGACTGAGTGAACCACCAAAAAGAGAGTGACTGCCACAATCCAAAATTGAGTGACTGCACAATGAGCGACAAGAAAAACTTAGTGCTTTTAATTAGTCATCAAACGAGACATGAGGGATGTGAGTGAGAGCCCATCAAGTGTTCTTCACTTTGTACTTATATGCAAAGATGAACCGGTGAGGAAAAATACTTCATTACATCTACCTTTGGTTTTATCTCATTTATTGCAGGAATTTGAGGACGCATTTCCTGTTGAGCTACCTCCCGGACTTCCTCCAAATCATGGAATCAAACACCGCATCGGCCTCATTCCCGACGCACCTTTACCAAACAAGGAACCATAATGCATCAACCCCGATGAGACAAAAGAGATCCGAAAACAACTACAACATCTCATGAAGAATGGGTATGTACACAAGAGCTTAAGTCCTTGTGACATTCCGGTTATCTTTGTGCATAAGAAAGATGGAAATTATCACATGTTTTCTGATCGCCCTCCCATAAATGCTATCACTGTTCGTTATACACACCCCATTCCACACGTGGATGACAAGCTAGATGAACTTAGTCGACCCACCATTTTAAAAAAAATTGACCTTAAGAGTGGCTACTATGAAATTCTCATTCAAGAGGTTGATGAATGTAAAACAACATTCAAAGCCAAATTTGGCTTGTTTGTATGGTTAGTCATGCCTATAGGCTTATCTGAACCTCCTAGCACTTGTGGTACAGTTTGATGATATACTTGTGTTTAGTCAATCTTCTGATGATCATGTTAAACATCTTAGAGATGTCTTACAAGTTCTTAGCAATGAGCGTCTTTATGCAAATATAGAAAAATGCACTTTTGGTGTGGATAAGCTTGTTTTCATGGGATTTGTTGTATCTTCTAAGGGTGTTCAAGTTGATGAGTCTAAAATTGACGCCATTAAAGCATGGCCACAAATAAACAATTTGCAACAAATGCGTAGTTTCCTTGGCCTAGCCGGTTTCTATCATCGATTTGTTAAGGATTTCAGCACTATTGCATCACCATTGCATGCATTGAGTAAGAAGAATGCACCATTTGTTTTGGGACCTTCCCAAGACACCACATTCCATGAGATTAGAAACTTCCTGACGCATGCTCCATTAATTACATTACCCAACTTTGATAAAACTTTTGAAGTGCATTGCGACACTAGTGGTAATGGCATAGGAGGCATGTTAATGCAAGAAAAGCGCCCAATCGCATACTTTAGCGAGAAACTTTCTAGAACACAACTCAATTACCCCATTTATGACAAGCAGTTATATGCATTAGTGCGAGTCTTGCATGTGTGGGAACATTATCTCCGCCCTCGTGTCGGTGTATTAAATAAGGGGTACAATACCCTGATTTATGCATAGATGAGTATCAACTTCCCCGGCAAGAGTAAATTTTCAAATAAAGTTCTCCCTAGCTAAAAGAAGAAGCTATTCATGAGATCAAGGAGTGCATCAAGAAGATCAAGACAAACCACAAAGATGAAGCTGACCCTTGCTGGCAAGGCAGGCCCGGCAAGACGAAAGCCACCCGGCAGGCCTTCACCAGCAACCAGCGCTCAACCTCACCGAGAAGGTAGTCACCCGTCTATGAGGTGTCGAGCCCGCAGGCGGTTAGGTGAAGCTTGTCGGGCACGTGGCAGCCCGCTAGAAGAAGAGTTTCCTTTATCGACACCCATCCTAATGGCGTAAGCTAATAGGAGGCGGATCAGAAAGCGGTGTGGCAACCTTGCTAGGGCTCCTCCTCTTTGTGACACCTAATGATGCATTTAATTTATTTTGTCATAACTAGCAGAGTTAGGTATTATAGTTTGTTTCTATCTAATCACCATGTAATGACCCTTTTGCTACTCTAGTAACCCCCTGAGCTATAAAAGGAGGTCCAGGGCAACCTTTACAAGGGTTCGAACCCATTGCAACCTCACACATACGTACTTGTGCAGCTGCCCTCTCCTCGCACCTTGCAGGGGGAGAGCGCTCTGTGTACTTGTGCATACACCCATTCAATACACCAATGTAGGAGTAGGGTTTTATGCTTCTTAGCAGCCCGAACCTAGGTACAAATCCTTGCATCCCTCGTCGTTCTTGCTCTTTGCGTTGTGTGCACCCCCTTGCCGAACCATAAAGGGGCAGCACTATCCCATACATCGCCAGCTCCATGCCAACATCTTTGGTGTGCCAGGTAGGGGAGTCACCGGCATGAATCAAGCCGGCGAACGACGCGAGGGCTTCATCATTTTTAGCATCTTCTTCACTTTTCATGGTGCCCAAGAAGAAGGGCTCAATGACGACAAAATGTTCCACGTCCAAACTCCCACCACATGGGTCTGCGGATGGTGCAAGGGGCATCATCATCGCGGACGGTGCAGACGCCACGGTGGGCGCTGCTGCACCGGAGGTGTGGTCGTCGTGCTCACTACGGTGTGGACAAGTGGTGGAGACACCGGAGGCGGACACCTACCTCAACCCTTCGGCGGAGATAGCAACAACGATGTAGGTGGCGCGGTCATGCGGCCCCCGCCTCCTCAGCGCACCGACAAATGAAGCCATCAGAGTGATCCTATCCAGTCAGGCGCGAGCCGGGACCTTCCTACTGCGATGACCCTAGCGGTGGTGACCAGGGGAACGACATTGAAGCACACGCCGCGTCCATCGCAAGATGGGCACGAAGTGACACCAATTGGTGTTGTTGTGCCTCCATAGCAGTGCCCACATGGCAAGCCTCCTGTCGATCAGGTCCAAGATCTTCAGGCACACCTCCCGCTACGCTAACCTGTTGCCACGCCTGCAGTTCGGCGGCAAAATCATAATAGCGCTCCTACTAACTCTACCAGGAGTCGAGCGACGTCATGTTTTTCATGCTCCAACATGCCTTCTACAACAACAGAAGCAATGGTGTGAGCTCAGATGCTGTTGGACTTCCCTCCAACAGCTGACAAAATGAACGAGTGGAGAGACACTATCCGGAGCTTGATCGAGTTTGCCAATGCAAACAAATCCCAGTTGGCGGAACCTGCGTGGCGCCCGCCAACTGTGTTCGTTGCTCAAACTGATGGCCGTGTGGCAGGTGGTTCACCAACGGTACAATCACCTCCATGGAAGCAATCCCAGCAGTAGCACAGGCAATCATAGCAAACCCAGTGGAATGCATAGCCTCACAACATGTCGGTGGCCTCTTCAGATCCATGGACACATCAACATTAATTGATGTACAGGCTGCCAGAGGAAGGGATGAAACATTTTTAGCCAACTATTTCCCATTGGTGCTCAAGCCCAATGTGAGAGTGTCGGTACAACAAACATTTACGTTTGTTAACCAGACTTGTACACAGGTGTGTTGACGTCAAGCAACTACACCAACATCCAAATCAAGCCCAAGCCAATGAAGCAGCTCTTTGAGCGATCCAAGAGCGGGTCAAGAAGACCAACGCAAACCAAGGTATCACCTTGGGAAAGCCTCCCTTGTCGGGAAGGAGAGGCTGGCCGGGTCGAGGCCGCCCCAAAGACAAGACCAAGATTTCCCCGGCAGGCTTGTCAGGTCCGCCAAGGGTAAATCTACCCGCCAAGGCGCCACCGCTCCACCGCACCAAAACGCAAATCACCTATTAGTGTGGTGTCGAGCCCCCAAGTGATTAAGTGGCTTCCACTAAGCACATGGAGGCCATTTGGAAGACATATTACCTTCATATGACACTCGTCCAGAGGCGTGTGAGATAAGCAGAAGATGATTAAGCGGCACGACAGGCTTGCCGGGCTGCATCCTCATTATGACACCTAGCAATGCATTTAATGCATTTTGTCCTAACTGCCAGAGTTAGGTATGATAGCACTATGAGCTATCTAATCACTAGATAATGATTGTTTTGCCATTGTGGTTACCCCTTGAGCTATAAAAGGAGGGCCATGGCAAAATAGAAGAGGATTCAGACACTTGCATACATGTACGCGCGTAGATGCTCTCCCTGAGGCCACCTTGTCGGGCTCGAGCGTTGCATGTTCTTTGGGTCCTTCCATCAATTCCACAAAGCAGGAGTGCGGTTTTACGCCTCATGGCAGCCCGAACCTGTGTGAAAACCACCGGCGTCATTGTCTTTGTGTTGTTTCACGCCCTCCGCTCTTTGTGCAACATGCCCTTACCCTTGCTGAACCAAAATGGGCCGATGGCCCCATAGTTGATCGTGTCGACCCATGACATCTTTGGCATGACAGGTAGGGGGAGCGCTAATTTCTACTACGCAACTTTATCTTTGTAGACGTTGTTGGGCCTCCAAGTGCAGAGTTTTGTACGATAGTAGCAAACTTCCCTCAAGTGGATGACCTAAGTTTTATCAATCTGTGGGAGGCGTAGGATGAAGATGGTCTCTCTCAAACAACCCTGCAACCAAATAAGAAAGAGTATCTTGTGTCCTCAACACACCCAACACAATGGTAAATTGTATAGGTGCACTAGTTCGGTGAAGAGATGATGATACAAGTGCAATATAGATGGTAGATATAGGTTTTTGTAATCTGAAAATATAAAAACAGCAAGGTAGCAAGTGGTAAAAGTGAGCGAAAATGGTATTGCAATGCTTGGAAACAAGGCCTAGGGTTCATACTTTCACTAGTGCAAGTTTTCTCAACAAACGGTAACATAATTAGATCATATAAGAATCCCACAACGTGCAACAAAGAGTCACCCCAAAGTCACTAATAGCGGAGAACAAACGAAAAGATTATTGTAGGGTATGTAACCGCCTCAAAGTTATTCTTTTTGATCGATCTATTGGGCTATTCCTATAAGTGTCACAAACAACCCAAGAGTTCATACTAAAATAACACTTTAAGACACACATCAACCAAAATCCTAATGTCACCTAGATACTCCAATGTCACCACAAGTATCCGCGGGTGTGATTATACGATATGCATCACAAAATCTCAGATTCATCTATTCAAACCAACACAAAGAACTTCAAAGAGTGCCCCAAAGTTTCTACCGGAGAGTCAGGAGGATAACGTGTGCCAACCCCTATGCATTAGTTCACAAGGTCACAGAACCCGCAAGTTGATCACCAAAACATACATCGAGTAGATCATGTGAATATCCTGTTGTCACCACATATAAGCACATGCAAGACATACATCATGTGTTCTCAAATCCTTA
Source organism: Triticum dicoccoides (assembly GCF_002162155.2). NCBI lineage: Eukaryota > Viridiplantae > Streptophyta > Magnoliopsida > Poales > Poaceae > Triticum > Triticum dicoccoides. The sequence goes on along the minus strand of NC_041390.1, from coordinate 254,910,174 downwards.
AAGAATAAATCCGATAAGATAACTTCAAAGGGAAAAATCAATCCATTACAAGAAGCTAGAGGGGGAGAAACATTGACGTCTACTACACAACTTTATTCTTGTAGACACGTGTTGGGCCTCCAAGCGCAGAGTTTTGTAGTATAGTAGCAATTTTCCCCCAAGTGGATGACCTGAGGTTTATCAATCCGTGAGAGGTGTAGGATGAAGATGGTCTCTCTCAAACGACCATGCAACCAAATACAAGAAATCTCTTGTGTCCCCAACACACCAAATACAATGGCAAATTGTATAGGTGCACTAGTTCGGCGAAGAGATGGTGATAAAAGTGTAATATGGATGGTAGAAATATATTTTATAATCTTAATAAATAAAAACAGCAAGGTAGAAAATAGTAAATGAGCACAAAACGGTATTTCAATGCTTAAAAACAAGGCCTAGGGTCCGTACTTTCGCTAGTGCAATCTCTCAACAATGCTAACATAGTTGGATCATATAATTATCCCTCAAAGTGCAACAAAGAATCACTCCCGAGTTCCTATTAGCGGAGAACAAAAGATAGGAATTGTTTGTAGGGTACAAAACCTGCTCAAAGCTATTCTTTCCGTTCGATCTATTCAAGAGTCCATACTAAAATAACACAAAGCTATTGTTTCCGTTTGATCTATCCTAGAGTTCATACTAGAATAACACCAAAGTAAATTCATATTCATAATACTCAATCCACACAAAGAACTACAAGGAGACCCCAAAGTTTTTGTCGGAGAAAAGATAATAAAAAAGTGCATCAACCCCTATGCATAGATTGCCCCAATATCACCGCGGGAATCCACAAGTTGAATGCCATTACATATATTAGGTGAATCAATAAGATACCCCAATTGTCACCTCAAGTATTCATACCGCAAGACATATATCATGTGTTCTCATCTTTGAATATTCAATTCGACAAGACAAAACTTCAAAGGGTAAAGATTCAATTCATCACAACAAGAGTATAGAGGGGAGAAACATCATATGATCTAACTATATTAACAAAGCCCATGATATAGATCACGACAAAGAGAGAGGTTAATCACATAGCTACTAGTACAAACCCTCAGCCCCGAGGGTGGACTACTCCCTCCTCATCATGGTAGCCGCCGGGATGATGAAGATGGCCACCGGAGATGATTCCCCCCTCCGACAGGGTGCCAGAACGGGTCTAGATTGGTTTTCGGTGGCTACAGAGCCCTGTGGCGGCAGAACTTCTGATCTAGGTTAACCCCCGATGGGTTTCAGAATATTTGGGAATTTATAGTGCAAAGAAGGGGTACGGGAGGCCACCGAGGTGGGCATAACCCACCTGGGTGCGCCAGGGGGCCTGGCGCGCCTTGGTGGATTGTGCCCCCCTCGGGGCACCCCCCCCAGGTGCAGCTCTGGCCCATTGGGTTCCTTCTGGTCCAAAAAAATCTCCATAAAGTTTATCGGTGTTTGGACTCCGTTTGATATTGATTTCCTGCGACGTAAAAAACAAGCAAAAAACAACAACTGACACTGGGCACTGGGTCAATAGGTTAGTCCCAAAAAATGATATAAAGTTGCTATAAAATGATTGTAAATACTCCAAGAATGATAATATATTGGCATGAATACTTCATAAATTATAGATACGTTGGAGACGTATCAGCATCCCCAAGCTTAATTCCTACTCGTCCTCGAGTAGGTAAATGATAAAGAAATAATTTATGAAGTGTGAATGCTAGAAAATTGCGCAAGTTTGATCAATGATAATTTCAATCACTTTTCCTAGCATCATAACAACAATTCTTTCTTATGAAACTTCTCATGTTATAGTGGCAACCAATTCACATGTTAAGGTTCAAACAATGAATTCTCTTGAAACCCAACAACCTATGTTCTTAGTCACCAAGCAATTGCAATTCAACTTATTCAACAGAGTTTAAGTAAGAACTCCACATACTCAACCAACATATAGTATTCTATGATTGCTAACACTCACCATGTACACATGAGCAAAACGCTTCAACCGGACACATAGAATGATAGGGGCTTATTGTTTTGCCTCCCAACGTATTCACCTCAGGGGTGATGTCAACAATAATAACTCATGCTACTCATATTCAACTTGACATACATCCCTAGATCTTTCCTCACCACATGATGCTTACCAAAAGAAAACAATAAAAAGGAATAGATAGGAATACTTTGACTCTTTGCATAAAAGTAAATACATAAAAGTAAAAGATAGGCCCTTCGCAGAGGGAAGCAGAGGTTGCCATGCACTTATTTGTTTGTATGCGCAACCCCTTAGTGCAAAAGAACGTCATGTTGTATTGCCCCTTATGATATCAACCTTTATTATGAAGTCTGTCGCTTTTATTACTTTGCCATCACAAGTTCGGACAATGCTCAATTTTCTCTTACACTAAATGATCTCACACTTTTAGAATAAATTTTTTGCCTTATTGCACCGATGACAACTTACTTGAAGGATCTCGCTCAATCCTTAGGTAGGTATGGTGGACTCTGGAAAATAAGATTTGGGTTTAAGGCTTTTTGGATGCACAAGTAGCATCTCTACTTGGTGTGGAATTTTTGGCTAGCAAATATGGGGGGGGGGGGTGCAAGCACCACATGTTGAAGGATCTATGACAATATAACTTCTATGTGAATATGAACAAACATAAACCATTACGTTGTCTTCCATGTCCAACGTCAACAAATTTGGCATATAATATTTTGATGGGGGCTCACAATCACAAAAGATTTCCATGATAGTGTATTTATATGTGAAAGTTCTCTTCCTTATACCAATTATTCATGAATTGCTTGTATGACCAATATTGTGATTGTCAAGCCTCAAAAGATTTCTCTTTCTAAACCCAATGTGAAGCTACCACTAGGCATGATATTATTTCAACTTCACGACATTCAATTTATTCAACAATTTACTCATAGGGTATAAGTGAAGCACAAGAGTAAATGACATGGGAAAGATCTTCGTTAACATGATGTGAATGCCGCTTACTTAGCCTCCCTGGCAACTATTTGAGGACTCTATTTTATTTAAAAACATACAGGTCTAAGCATCTTATTAAAACAGCATGCAAAATGAAAATAAAATGACATTCTGAGGATAGCACAACTCATGTGAAGAAGTAAAAACTTAGGCTCAACCGATACTAACCGATAATTGTTGAAGAAGAAAGGTGGGATGCCTACCGGGGCATCCCCAAGCTTAGATGCTTGAGACTTCTTGAAATATTATATTGGGATGCCTTGGACATCCCCAAGCTTGAGCTTTTGTGTCTCCTTAATTCTTCTCATGTCACGGTTGTCCTAAATCTCAAAAGCTTCATCCACACAAAACTCAACAAGAACTCTTGAGATAAGTGAGTATAAACCAATGCAAAAACCTTATCATTCTGTACTGTAGCAAATCACTAAGATTATTATTCAAAATTGCATACTAGATGCCTCTGCATATTTAATACTCCTATCCTCAAATAGAATCATTAAATGAACAAACATCTGCAAACAATGCAAACATAACAGCAATCTGCCAAAACAGTACAGTCTGTAAAGAATGCAAGAGTATCAATACTTATTCAACACCAAACATTATGAAAATTTACCACACTGTACAAAATTTATAATAGATCATTTTGCAAAACGTTTCAACATTTTATCACATACTGAATTTTCTACGGAATTTTCGCAACAGCGGTAAACTTTATGTTTTCAAACAGCAACATGTATACTTGCAAAATAAACAAGGCAAAGGCTATCATTGTCACTTTTATTGAAATAAAAGATGCAAAACATTATTATAAATAACAGCAAGCAAATACTAACAAAATAAATTATGCTCCAAGTAAAACACATATCATGTGACGAATGAAAACATAGCTCCAAGTGAGGTTACCGATAATGTTGGAGATGAAAGAGGGGATGCTTTCCGGGGCATCCCCAAGCTTAGTTGCTTGGATCTTCCTTAAATATTTCCTTGGGGGTTCCTTGGGCATCCCCAAGATTAGGTTCTTGTCACTCCTTATTCTCCTCATATTGATATCTCACTCAAAACATGAAAACTTCAATCACACAAAACTTAACGAAACTTTGTGAGATAGGTTAGTATGATAAAGAGCAAACCATTCCACTTTTGGTACTGCCAAAGACAAGATTCATAATTTTTATCACACAATTACTATTGTAGCATATCATTTACACAATTTATATTGAGCAATATAAGCCATGGAAACTAGAAAACAAGCAAACTATGCATTGAAAACAGAATCTGTCAAAACAGAACAGTCTGTAGTAATCTGCACTCAAACCATATTTCTACTACTCCAAAAATTCTGAATAATTAGGACCACATGATTAATTTGTATATTAATCTTCTGCAAAAATAATTAACTCAATAGCACTATTCTGTTAAAAACTAGGATTATTTTCGTGAGCACAAAATTTTCTGTTGTTCAGCAAGATCAAAGCAACTATCACCCAACAAGATCCTAAAGGCTTTACTTGGAACTTTATTGAAACAAAAGTAATAAAACATGATTAATACAGTAGCATATTCATGTTAACACACTAAAACAGTAGGTAAAACTGTTGGGTTGTCTCCCAATAGGTGCTTTTCTTTAATGCCTTTTAAGCTAGGCATGATGATTTCAATGATGCTTGCATAAAAGATACGAATTAAAATATAAAGAGAGAATCATGAAGCATATGACTAGCACATTTATGTCTAACCCACTTCCTATGCATAGGGATTTTGTGAGCAAACAACTTATGTGAACAAGAGTCAACTAGCATCGGAAGGCAAAACAAGTGTAACTTCAAAACAATCAACACATAGAGAAGAAACTTGATATTATTGAGATATGTAAGGGCATAAGTTCCTTTCTCATAATAATTTTTAGAGCCATCATGAATGAATTCAACAATATAACCATCACATACAACACTCTTGTCATGATGCACAAGCATAGAAGATCTATCACTCTTTATGGCATACATGTCTTCATAATAATCATCAGAGATAGCAACTTCATTGTCATAGTCAATTGAAACCTCTTCCAATATAGTGGATGTATCACTAAATAAAGTCATGACCTCTCCAAATCCACTTTCATCAATATTGTAATAAGATTCAACACCCTCCAAAATAGTGGGATCACTACTACCTAGAGTTGACACTCTTCCAAACCCACTTTCATCAATGTAATCATCATAAATAGGAGGATGCTATCATCATAATAATTTTTCTTATCGAAAGTAGAAAGAATCAAAGGATCATATTCTTTAAGAAAAGCATCCCCAAGCTTAGCACAAGCATTATTTCCAGCAAATAAACCTCAAACATATCATACTCATCAAACATAGCATCCCCAAGCTTGTGGTTTTGCATATCATCACAATCATTCTTATCAATAGCATGAATGGCACCAATAGTATAGCAAACATTATTATCATATTCTTCTCAATCATAATCATCACAACAAGCAATAGGCATAACAAAATCATCATCAAGTGCATCATCTTCCACAATTATTTTTGATTCATTTTCACGAGGCACAACAATAGGAGCAACATGAACTGGGATAAGAGACGAGATAACATCTTGTTAAATTAGTTACCTTGTCGTCCATGAGAAAGAACCCTCAGTATGGCAAATTACCCAACCGAGCGGAGCTGGGTCGACCGCGAGCAGCATCAAGAAAGTTGATGGCGAGAGGTGGGGGCAAGTGGAAGTGGCAAATTGCGGTGGGCTTTGCCAGAAACCTCGCGGCGGCGGCAGGACACGAGCTTAGTGTTTACCGCCGCGATAGGCGGTGCCATGGCATAGACGCGGAGGAGCTAGTGCAGGTGTGAACAGGGAACGTACCGGAGGGGCCGAGGGTTGGCGGACGGGGTGAGGGTTTTTGTGACATGGGGATGGTGAGGGTTTTGTTTCTTCTTTTTTGAATTGGGTGGTGAGGGTTTTCTGTCCCACAGAGAATTTTGGGGGTGATGGTTTGCTAGAGTGAACCGTGTGTGATTGATGCAATAGGCGAAATGAAAGTCATTGCACATGGTTCCAATTTTGGGAACCGTGTGTGATTGATGTACTACCTCCGTCCTGGTTTATTGGTCCCCCTTTGCAATTTTTACCAATTTTTGACCAAATATTTAACACACTCAGACATAGATAATAAGCATACATGTACATAAGCATAGTTCAACCATAAGTACATAGTTCAACCGCATTAAGCATATATACTCAAGCGTACATAGTTCGATCCATCCCACATCTCATCTCACATGAGGCCGACACGATCCTGAAGTTTCACCAGGTACTCGGCGTACGCGTCGTGCGCCACCCTACGAGAATACTTCTGCTTGAAGGAGCCAACGGCCCGTACTCTTGCATGCGCCAGAACACTTGGATACGTGTCATGAAGCTTCTGGTTGCAAAATGGGCATCCATAGCCGTCGTTCCAGGTCCTAATACGCCTGTTATGCATTCCCGCATAAATCTCCCTCGGGATTTGCCTGGTGTACCTCCTCTAGACATGTTCATCCTCGCTGTCCACATCGTCAAACAACACCTATACAAATAGTAAAACAAATTTGGCATCAAATCAATGATTACATGCCGCGAAGTAGGATTAGGAATTTATGGCTATTTATTTATACATATCCAGAGATGATGGTTCGATTTTTAAGCACAATCGTCTATGTACAGACCAATCTTGAAGAAAATAATGGCACAAACATAGGTAGGTCATTCAAAATCAATTGTCAAGCCCTGGCTAGGAATTATTAGCACGAACACTAACCCTAGTCACATTACTAGCAAAAATCATTTGCACAGACAGAACGACTAATCACTTATCACCTGTACCATTCAAACAGTCAATACACTACATGGATCTAACGAAACTTACTCAGATTTCATGGATTGGGAGAACATAACCATAGGATTTCTATTCCAAAAAGGGGGAGGAAGGAGTAACCAAAGAAACCCTATGATATATTTGACACATAAATGTGTATAGATGACTAACTAGCTGCCAGTCATCGTCGGAGTCGTCGCCGGAGTGGTCGTCGGAGTCGTCGCCGGAGTGGTCGTCAGAGTCAATGTGGAACTCTGCCTCTGGCTATGGAAGATCGATGCCGTCGACGACGTCAGGTTGCAGCGATAACTTGCCGGCGGTGATGGTGAGGGAGTCCGCGGCTAAGGGGTCCTCGGGCGTCCGACCTATTGGATATGGGTCGGACAGATGGGCCATGAAGATACGAAGACCAGAGACTCTACCCGTGTCCGGATGGGACTCTGCTTGGCGTGGAAGGCAAGCTTGGTGATCAAATATGAATATTCCTTTATCTGTAACTAACCTTATGTAACCCTACATCCCTCATGTGTCTATATAAACCGGAGGGCTAGGTCCGTAGACACATCCCATAATCATAGTCAGATAGGCTAGACTTTTAGGGTTTAGCCATTACGATCTCGTGGTAGATCAACTCGTGTAACGCTCATATTCATCAAGATCAATCAAGAAGGAAGTAGGGCATTACCTCCATAGAGAGGGCCCGAACCTGGGTAAACATTGTACCCCTGTCTCCTGTTAACACCAACCTTAGACGCACAGTTCGGGACCCCCTACCCGAGGTCCGCCGGTTTTGACACCGACATTGGTGCTTTCATTGAGAGTTCCACTGTGTCGTCCCCAAAAGGTTTGATGGCTCCTTCAATCATCTACAACAACACTGTCCAAGGGGAAGCCTTTCTCCCCGGACAGATCTTCGTGTTCGGCGGCTTCGCAATGCGGGCCAACTCGCTTGGCGATCTGGAGCAGATCGACAGCTACGCCCCCGGCCATCAGGTTAGATTCAGGAGCTTGAACTACGTCGCGGATATCCACGGAGACTTGATCTTTGATGGATTTGATACCACGATAGTCGCTCCCCGTCATCTCGATGAACATGACTTAGATCTGTCATCGGTCCATACCCAGGAAATCGCACCTGTAATCACTCTGGCCTTAGATCCGTAGCAGGTCGCGCCATCTAAGGACAGGGAGTTCAACCCCGCTACGGAAGCCACAGACCCTACGACGTTGGAGCTGCACACAGACCTAACCTCTGGCAATGCTTGTGTCACCAGAACAATGGACTTGTTTCCGGCTGTAAGATCCGAACTACGTGCGTCCGCGCATGTCAAGCATGATCGGTCATCGATCGCCGAATTCAGTGTCGCGGACATCTTCCGGCACTCGCCTTTGGGCGATGTGCTGAACTCTTTGAAAAATCTATCCTTAGTGGGGGATTCATAGTTGAATTGTATCCGGTTCGAACTAGAAGCTGATGACGGGGAATTTCTCTTCCCACCCGCCACCCACTTTATAGCCACTGTCAAAGACTTAACAGATATGCTCGATTACGGCTCCGAAGACATCGACAGTATGGACGAGGATGCAAATGAGGAGCACGGCCAAAACCTGCCGTCTACCGGGCGCTGGACGGCCACTTCCTCGTATAATGTATACATGGTGGATGCACCAAAAGAGAATAGCGGTGATGACAAAGAAGTTCCACTTGAGGATAAACCTCTCGAGGTACAATCAAAGCGCTGGCGTCAGCAGCGCTGCTCCAAGTCACGCCGTAGCAAAGACAGCAACACCGGCACAGGAGAAGATAACACTCTGGAAGGCGTCGAAGATAACGAGGACCCCATTGATGCAACCGCCGAACAAGATGAATAGGAAGATGGGTAAGTTAGCCCTGGTAAATAGGCCACGCTCGAAGACTTGGAGGACAGTAATTATCTTCCGCCCTCCGAGGACGAGGCAAGCCTCAGCACTGAGGATTTTATCATGCCAAAGGAACCCCTTGAGCAGGAGCGCTTCAAACGCCGGCTAATAGCCACTGCAAGGAGCCTGAAAAAGAAGCAGCAGCAGCTTCAAGGTGACCAAGACCTGCTCAACGATAAACAGACCAATGCCCTAGCAGCCGAAGAATACGACCTTAAACGCCCAGCCAAAAGCTACCCGAAGCGCAAATTGCTACCTCAGTTCGACGATGAGGCGCTGGAGCCCAAACCATCATCATGCAATGGGCTAACCAACCACCACGTGGTCGGGATAAAGCGGCAACTCAAGTCGAATACCAGCCCGCCCTGCCTCATTATAAAGGCAAAGATAAAACTGCTGCTCGTGGTCACACCTATGGCCTTTGGCAGGACCTTAACAACAAAGCAGCACATACCAGATCGATCTATGGATCGCAAGGACGTGCCTCGACACGTGTCGACAGCTATCTATTCGGACATGACAAACCTAGTCGCACACGGGCCGAATGCCACAGAAGGACCCCATCGAAGCTACGTCGCGAGGTGGCCCGATATAGAGGCGCCGCACACCCTCTTTGCTTCACTGACGAAGTAATGGATCATGAATTACTAGAAGGGTTTAAACCCGTAAACATCGAATCATACGATGGAACAACTGACCCCGCAGTATGGATCGAGGACTTTATTCTCCACATTCATATGGCTCGTGGAGATGACCTCCACGCCATCAAATACCTCCCGTTAAAACTCAAAGGGCCAGCTCGGCACTGGTTGAATGGTCTGCCTGAAAATTCTATCGGCAACTGGGAGGACTTGGAAGAAGCCTCCGTTGACAACTTCCAAGGAACATATGTCCGGCCACCGGATGCTGATGACTTAAGTCATATTGTCCAGCAGCCCGGAGAGTAAGCCAGGAAGCTCTTGACTAGGTTCTTAGTTAAAATGTACCAAATCGTCGACTATCAGGACGCGGAAGCCCTAGCAGCCTTCAAGCACAGCGTTCGGGACGAATGGCTCGCTCGCCGCCTTAGTCAAGAAAAACCAAAATCCATGTTAGCCCTTACCGCTTTGATGACCCGCTTTTGCACGGGAGAAGACAGTTGGCTCTCTTGTAGAAGCAACAACGCAAGCGATCCGAGCACTTCCGAAGTCCAAGACAACAATGGCAAACCACAACGCAGTAAATATAGACGTCACAATGATAATGAAAGAATGCATGACACAGTGGTCAACGCCGGATTCAGTGGCCCCAAACCCAGTCAACGAAAAAAGCCATTCAAGGCAAACAGAGACGGACCATCCAATTTGGACAAGATATTGGGTCGGCCTACAAATTCATGGCCACCTCGACAAACCAGCTAATCATACCAACAGAAGTTGTTGGGTCTTCAAGCAGGCCGGCAAGCTCAACGCCGAACACAAGCAGAGGAGGCCGACAGGCGATAACGACAACGAAGAAGCTCACCAACCACATACCAGGGGCCAGAAGCAATTTCCCCCCGAAGTGAAAACAATGAACATGGTATATGTGACACACAAATTTATGGGGGAGTAGGAGAAACACTCCCTCCGGACCGAGGATCACACTACGGCAACCTCATCCGAAGAACAAAGCGGTCCCATTAAACCGCATACCTTGTTGGCAATCAAGCCACTGGTCTACATTCAACAGGATTGACCAATTTTGGAGCAGGACTAGAGGTTCAGCTTCCGCCGCCGGCTTCATATACCAGCGAAATATGTATCGTGCATACATAACTATGCACTTCAAATACCCTGGGAATCGGCGGAAGCACAATACGGACGGGTCTACATATACTCCCATAAACTACTTCCTTTTTTCTCCCTTTTTAAGTTACTTTCTTTTCCTTTATCCTTTGCCACAGGTGACGCAAAGGCTGATCATCTCATGGACTGTATCGGAGTTCGGGTTCATAAATTCACCCCAAGGCTACTCCTGTTAAGCAGCCCCTTCACCGAGGAAAGGCGGCGCAGACATGCGATAGGAGGTCCAAAACAATTTTTGTAGACCGCACTCTCTATTTTGCGAGCCAGTAAAGTGCCTATTTCCTCAGCCACCACCCCCTAGCATGTCAAATAGCCGGGGTTGTGGCGTTATCATCTATAAAATGACATTTGACATGTCACTCAGGTTCTAGTGAATATACACTATATCCGGTGTTCACTTTTCTATAGGAAACCGAATTTTGCTCCTTTTTGGTTGTTTCGTACACCCACCCCGGCATACCTTGCCAGGGGTTTGACATGGGAACAAAATGAATTGCCAACAAAGTCCGAACAAAGCTTCATAGCATATTACAGCGTCACGAGTTCGGCCTTATATGCATCAGCTCCGAATCATGTCTTGGGTCAATAGTTGGGTTGCCCGGCTCCTGTGCTTGCTACCTTACGTTCCACTCTATCCGCTAGGGTATTAAAGGGAGAACTACTGCGATTGTGTTTCCGGTTCACCCGGTCAAAGAACTCAGTAGAGAAAGCCGAAAACTGACTGTCATGATGCGGCGAGAGCTGGTCAACCGCTCGACGACTTACGGGATCTTTTGCGATTTCCCCATACTATACGAAGGACCTTCTTCTAGGTCATACATGTAACGCACCGCATTGGGACAACCGCGTACATAACAGGGTCTATATCGTAGATCCACCATAAAACTCCTATGGCTAAGTGAAAGTGCTAATGCCCTATAGTCCGATTGCCTAGTTCACCGCATTGACATCTCCTTTATGGACCAATACATTGGGTTAAGAGTGATCAATTGCCTTTCCGAACACCCCCGTATTTCCCATGAGGGGGCTGAAGTCGACGACTGGAGAACTTTCAAATTATATAAAAACGGCCGCACAGGAGGATCCAAAGCTTCCAAAGCTTTTAAGCAACTCTAAAATAAGCTTTATTATTTCATAATATTGCCTTTTACAATGTCAATACATCTCACTCGAATATCATATCTTTCGAGCAGTGACCCTCTATCAAGCGGGCAGCCCTAAGACATCTACAAAATAATGCTCTGGTGCGTCATGGTCCTTGCCCTTGGGTGGACTCTTTGCTGCAACATTGATGGCCTTCATTTTCGTCCAGTATGTTTTAACATGGGCAAAGGCCATCCATGCACTTTCAATGCACATTGATCACTTAACGACGTCAATATACGGCACCGCGTCAGCAAGTCGCCGCAGCAAACCAAAATAACTATCTGAAATTGGCTCGGTCGGCCACAGCCGGACTATAACGTCTTTCATGGCAGCGCTGGATAGCCGGTGCAGCTTTGTCCATTGGGTCATCTGTTCATTCAGCAATAGTGGGCGCTTTGACATACCAAATTGCGACCAGAAAAGCTTCTCTGTTGCATACCCTTCTTGCGCCTGGTAAAACTGCGCCGCATCAGAAGCACTCTTCGACAAATCCAATAAAGCATCCGGAGAACTCCACGCTTGATTAAGTGGGGCATAATTCGGATCGCCGAACTTAGTTCGTAATAAAAAGGGCTTACCAGCCGCGATCTCCCCAGCTTGCCGGATCTCCTCCTGGGCCGCTCTAGATTAAGACTGGGCTTCTCTTGCCTCTCGTAAGGCCTTATCAAGATCATCCATTCTTGCTTTATTATCCCTCTCAAGAAATCCGCAGCGGCTGGCGACATCCTTTAGTTCACGCATCATCGAGGATATTTTCTCCTCGTATTGGTGCCGAGCAGCCTGTGTCGGATCACAGGTTCCGGCAAAACCCTTAAGGTTCAAACACTGGGGTGCGTGCGAAGATCTTCCCCCTACCGATCGACGTCCTAACTCAGCTAAGATCTTACGAACTAACTCGACGAACTCGCAACACAAAGGACACAAGATTTATACTGGTTCGGGCCATCATTGTGGTGTAATACCCTACTCCAGTGTGGTGGTGGTGGATTGCCTCTCGGGCTGAGGATGAACAGTACAGGGGAAGAACAGCCTCCTCAGGAGAGGTGTTCTTGTGCTTCGTCGATGTGATTGTGGGGATGAACTAGTTCTAGTCTAAGAGGCCCTGGTCCTGGTCCTATTTATAGAGGCCCTGATCCTCTCCCCAAATATTGAGCGGGAAGGGAGCCATCAATGTACAATTTGAAAGGGGACAACTAGTACAGCTTATCCTGACAAAAGTGGTCTTCGCCTGCAAAAGGCTCTGGTGGTGACGCCGCCTTGGGCTCCACAGTGACCTCCATCTTGCCGTCCTGCTGGTCTTGGTCTTGTTGCACTGATATGGAAACCTTTGCTTGACGCCTCGGTACTCCGCGCCTGCGCCTGCTTCCTTAGCACCGAAGAGGAAACAAGGACACTGCGCGCTGGCGCCCGCCTGGGCTTGGTCGTCATGGCTCACATCACTAGAACATCGCGAGGTTTGCCTGCCTTGATCTCTCCACCCCTCGTGAGCTAGCCTGGTGAGGCCGCTCCTGAGGAGGTCTTGTATCGTCCGCCTCATGAGGCTTGGCCCCTCGCGAGGGTCTTGAATGCCTTGTTGATGAAGATGGGCCGTACAGGCCTGCCAGCAAAGCCACGTTGTGGGCCGCAGGCAGGAAATTCTGGGGACCCCCGTTCCTAGAACGCCGACAGTAGCCCCCGGGCCCAAGGCCCGCTTGGACTTGGCTTCGAGGCAAAGCCAAAGGTCAAGTGCGGAGCACCGCAGGCCCCAATAGCCTGCGGCCTTGGTCAATGCGTGGCGGTTGATTGAACGTGGGCGTCTCCGCTTCCCCATGCTGCCTTGATACCCGCCTGGCTAGACGGCCATTGTGGTCTACACGGTTATTCTTCCATTGCTTGCGCCATTCTCCTCCAATTCCTCTGCTTCCCCCCGGACTCTGCCCCTCTTTCCAATCTGACCTTAGCTCTGCTCGCCGCATCACCATGGTGCCGACGCAAGTGGATAAGGGGAAGAAGCCTCTATCTTCGGCTTGTGCGCCCCCAGCCGCCGAGCCCGCAGTTGGCTGATCGCTGGTGCTCAACGATGAGGCTATGGGCAAGGTGTGTCCCATGCTCGCCTCCAGCTTCAATGAATGGCGAAAGACGGTGGCTTGGCCTGCATCTCGCGCTCGCATCGACCGGGCGGCCACTGAGGTGCCCTTCTTCATCGACGCCCTTTGGGCCGGCTTGGTCCCTCCTTTCTCCGCCTTCTTCAATGTTGTGCTTGTGCATTATCAGATCCATCTGCTGCACCTTGATCCTTAATCCGTGACCCTTCTTGCCGTCTTCGCCTTTGTTTGCGAGGCCATGGTAGGCACTGCTCCTTCAGTGGCTCTTCTCCGCCACTTCTTCTCGTTGCACCTGATTGATCCTCGGCAGAGCTCCGGATGCCTAGGGTTTCAGGCCGTGGCAGCGACGGCCAGCGATGGGATCGCTTCGAACTTCCACCATCCACGAGCGAGTTTCGGACATGGTGGGTGTTTGTTGACGCCATAGTGCTCAGCCACCTGCTCTCCTCTCCGTCAGGGCCCGCCATTCCTAATTCCGGTTGGTGCCACCAGAGGCTCGCCGATCCGCGCCTTGCCGCCGTCTGGCTGAGGTTGAGGTGGCTCAAAGATCTTGGCGTGACTGCGCCTATGGTGGTGAAGGAGTTCGTTCGGCACCGAATCGCTCTGCTTCAGTGCCATTCACGGCCGATGTGGGCCTTGCTCAGCAACTAGGACCACATGAGACTTTAGGAGTCAGGGCACCCCTTGAGGCGCGGCAAATGGTGCTTGAGGTCTTGACGGGCGTCCCGTTGCTAGACGACTTGCCGAGGAGGAGTTGCCTTTTGTACCGCTGCTTGAACAAGATGACATTCGTGGAGCGGATGCCCTCCTTCGACGAGTGGGTGTTGTGCCCAGTTGGCCTCGTGGGGCCCCGTGATAACCCCATCATCATGGTCCCTCTCCTTGACGCTGGTGTTGAGCTCGCCCCAAGTGTGGGTGCAAGGGGCGAGCACCTCTAGGGGCCGATAGTGAAGGTGCCGAGATGCTGATGCCGCCCAAGGCTCCCGAGGCGTCGACCTGGGGACCCATGACTCTTGCCCTGGGGCGGCGGTTGAAGGGGCGAAGCAGCCTGTGTCTCCCGAGGCCGGCGCTCCTGAGGCGTCGGCAAGTAACTGCGAGGTAGAGCCGGATAGCTCCCATCAGCTTGGCGCTTCTAAGGTTGCCCCTCCAAGCACTTCTCCAGTTGCGCCTCATGTCGGCCGCCATGTCCAGCGCTTCGGCCGGCTGTGCATGGACTTCGAAGAACTCCGCAAAATGACGGGGTCCCCGAGCTGCGGCTGAGGGAGTCCTGGACTAAGGGGTCCTCGGGCGTCCGGCCTTTTATCCATGGGCCAGACTGATGGGCTATGAAGATATGAAGGCCAAAGAATGTACCCGTGTCCAGGTTGGACTCTCGTTGGCATAGGAGGCAAGCTTGGTGACCGACTATGAAGATTCCTTCTTATGTAACCAACTCTATGTAACCCCTAGACCCCCCCAGTTTCTATATAAACTGGAGGGGTTAGTCCAGAAAGAATATATTCATTAACATAGTCATACAGGCAAGGCTTCTAGGGTTTTGCCAATTCCGATCTCGTGGTAGACATGGTGTCCCCGTCTCCTGTTACCATCGATCCTAGACGCACAGTTCGGGACCCCCTACCCGAGATTCGCCAATTTTGACACCGACATTGGTGCTTTCATTGAGAGTTCCACTTTGTCATCAACAAAAGGTTCGATGGCCCCTTCAATCGTCTATAGTGACGTTGTCGAAGGAGAAACCTTCCTCCCCGGACAGATTTTCGTGTTTAGCGGCTTCGTACTGCGGGCCAACTCACTTGGCCATTTGGAGCAGATTAATAGCTACGCCCCTGGCAACTAGGTCAGATTCGGAAGCTTGAACTACGTCGCGGATATCCGTGGAGACTTGATCTTCAATGGATTTGAGACCGCAGCGATCGCTCCCCCTCGACCCGATGAACATGACTTAAATCTGTCATCGAATCACATCTAGGAGATGGTACCTATTGATGCAATGGCCTTAGAACCGGAGCAGATCGTGCCATTCGGGGCCACCGAGTCCGCGGCGTTGGAGCCACACACGGACTGGGCACCCCGCAATATTTGCGTCAATGGAATTCTGGACTCGTCTCCGGTTATGAGTCCCGGACCGGGTACGCCTGCGGACACCGAGCTGGATCGGTTATCGATTTTGGAATTTAGCGCCGCTGACATCTTTCAGCACTCACCTTTGGGTGATGTGCTAAACTCTTTAAAGAACTTGTCCTTGGAGAAGGACTCACAGCCGAACTATGTTCGGTTCGAGCCAGAGGCTGATGATGGGAAATTTTGCTTCCACCCGCCACCCACTTCATAGCCACTATCGAGGACTTAACCGACATGCCCGCTTCTGGCTCCGAGGCATTGACGGCATAGACGACGATGCCGATAAGGAGCAAGGCCAAGACCCGCCAGTCATCAGGCGGGGGACGGCCACACCTTCATATGACGTGTACATGATCGATACACTTAAAAAGCCTCGCGGCAAGGACAAGGGAGATCCAGTTAAAACTCCTGAGATACAGTCTAAGTTCCGGTGCCCCAAACGCCACCCCAAGTCACGCTGCAGCAATGATGGTGCTGGAGAAAATAGTACTCCGGATGGCGCCGAAAGTAATGAAGACCCTGTGGGAGCAATATCCGAGCAGGAGGAACAGGAAAATAGGGAAACCAGCCCCGATGAACAGGCCCCGCCCAGCAACGGTTCGGAGGACGACAAATACCTTCCGCTCTCCGAAGATGAGGTAAGCCTCGGCGACGAAGACTTCATCGTACCCGAAGAGCCCCTCGAGCAGCAGCACTTCAAGCACAGGCTGATAGCTATGGCAAGGAGCCTGAAAAAGAAGCAGCAGCAGCTTCAAGCTAACCAAGACCTACTCAACGACAGATGGACTGAAGTCCTGGTCGCTGAAGAATACAACCTTAGTGGCCTACCCAAAAGCTACCCAAAGCACAGATTGCTATACCAGTCCGATGACGGGGCGTTGGAGCGCATACCATCGTCACACAATGCGGCAGGTCACCGACAATTCTGTCCGGATAAAGAGGCAACTTAAGCCGAACACCAGACCGCCCCACCTCGCCGTAAAGGCAGGAACAACATAGGCCACGATTACCCAAACGACTTGTAGAGGGACCTGGACAATAGAGCAGGACACGCAAGACCGATCTACGGATCGTGAAAGCATGCTCCGATATGCGACGATGGCTACCTATTCGGATGTGTCAAACCTCGCCACGCCCGAGCCGAAAACCACAAAGGGACTCCTTCAGAGTTACGTCGCAGTTTGCCCAACATAGAGGCGCCGCACACCCGCTTTGTGTCACATCCTAGCTAGTTCATGCATTAGAGTGTTGCATCATGTTTACTTTTCCAGAAACTTGAAATGGGGATGACAGAACCCCCATCACCCCCTGAAAACAACTAGGGTTTACTAAAATCATTTTCAATGAACCTGAAATGCCCTTCTAAAAAGTCCACCCTTTTTGTCTTAGGTTAGAAACTCTAACAAAATGGGTTCACAATTTTCTAGGTCATCACAAGATCATTGAATTAAATCATATGTAACTTGCATTTGGGCATTTAAATGCTAGTAAATATTTTAAATGTCCAAATAATCCCAAACAAAAATGTTCCATGTTGGATATGTTCCATACAGTGAGCATGTGCAGTTTGGTGAATTTTGTAAATGCCTAGGTATTTTTAGAAATGCCACCAACTTGCAGAAATAGAGAAAACATAAAATAAAAGAAAAACTTACTTATCTGGCCGCAACCCACCACCCAGCCCACCTAGCGGCCCCGCACTGTGCTGGCCCGTGCCAGCCAGCTGCTTCTTCCCCGCCAGGCAGGCAGGGAGGTGACGCCGGCATGCGCGAGCTCACCACGGCACCACCTGCTTGCCGCTTCGCCTCTGGACGCACTTGACGATCTCAACGTCACCTCCCCGAACCCCTGGACACATCCATTCTCCCCCTTCCTCTCTCCCTCGCCCTCTCCCGCCATGGCCGACGCACCTGTCGCCGCACCGCTGATGTAGCCGCGCTCTCCGTCGTCCCTGCACCGCGCCATCGTGTCTAGAAGCTCCGTCACCCTCCTCTCCTTCGAGCGGGCCGAGCCCCGAGCGCTCGCTTGCCCCGAAACCATTGCAACGACCTCGCCCGACTCCGCCACCGCCGGAGATCCCTTTCGCCGTTCCGTCGCACCAGCTCGTCCCCGACCTCGCCGTCTGCTCCGACATTATCGCCGTGAGCTCAGCCACCTCTCCATCCTTCCTGTTCTCTCTCTTGAGCACCATAGAGACCGCACAATGCTTCACCGCAACGCGCCGCCACCGAGCCCGTCACCGACGACGCTCTAGCCACCCAACGGCCACACCGCCTTGTCCACTACACCCACCGCATCGCCAGGAACCCGTAGCACCACCGCATGCCGCTTGCCGTGCCCCCTAGAGACGAGCCCGAGCTCACCCGAGCTCTGGCCACCACCACGCTCATCGTCGGCATCGTATCCGGCGACCCCGAGCCCAACCACCACCACCACTCGACGCGGCTCACTCCCCGCATCACGTAGACATGCGCCGTCGTTTTAGTCACCGGAGCACAAAAACCGCATCGCGTCACCGCGTCTGGCCTCGCCGGCGGCTAAACGCCGGCGAGTTTGACCCCGCTGACCCAGTTTGACCTCGGGTTGGCCCAGTTTGACCCCCTGGGTCAATGATAGGTGGGGCCTGCCCTACTAATTAACCCAGGTTTAGCGCTAACTAAACTTAGTTAGTTTAACTAACTACTGACATTCGGGACCCACTGGTCAGTTTGACCTGGACCGGCTCCATTGACCGCTGACGTCACCATGATGCACTGCTGAGGCAATAAGTATTTTCTGGATTTACTTTTATACAGGAAATTCCAGAAAATACTACAAACTTCAAAAATTCATAGAAATTAATCTGTAATTCCAAATGCAAAGATTTATATATGAAAAATGATCAAAAAAATCCAATCTTTTCATCTGTAATGGTTTCATGCATGTCAGAACACTTTAACCTTGCTGTTTAAGTGAAACAAGCTAATGCACTAATATCACCTCTCATTTTGAGTTTTCATTTGAATCTTTGAATCAAATGGACTCAAACCAACCTGTTTACAATGCATTAGACAAGACACACCATATTGCCATTTCATAGCATGCATCATATTGTTGCATATTGCCATGTGATGATTGTGTTTAGTGGTGTCTTTCGTGGTAGGTTCTGCCTCCGAGGATACCTTCGAATATCCAACTGAAGGGCAGTACCCTACTACTACTCCATCAGGCAAGAAGCCCCATTGATCATATCGATACAATCCCATGTTCTCACTCCTGCTCTCATTTACTTCATTTAAGACAACAACGTTTCAAACTGCTGTGTGCTGTGGTAGTTGAACCCTTTTCCTCTACATGACCTGTCATTGCCACAGTAACTAGATGAAACCCATTAGCATGTGTAGGAGTTGATTGAGTCATGCCTGTGTTTCCTACCTTGCTATGCATGTTATGCTTAGAGTTGTGTTTGGTCTGGTTCATCTGGGCGATGGGCTAGAGTGAAATGATTATGTCGGTAATGTGAGGGATGTGTTGAACATTATTTGGTAAAGGTATCGATGAGAGGCCATGTAGGACTACATGGTGGGTTGTTTCATTGGAACCGTCCTTAAGCACCGAGATCTGTATGTGTGATTTAAGAATCAGTTACCACCATACATTAAGATCCTTAATTGACCCTCTTGGCTTCTTAACCACCCTAGTCCTCTGTCCAGGAGTTGCAACTAGTTTCTGGTGTTTATAGGTTATGTGTTAGCGATCGTGCGTAGCGCTGACCCTAGGGGTGGGCTATGATGCGGTAGATACACCGTGGCACGGTGTACCGAGTCGCCCGCTTGGTGTCCCGGGAACCCTGTACACATCGTTCGGGGCCATATGTGGAAACCTCAGCCGGAATCCCTGTGGATGGAACCTGGATAGGCGGTAGACCTGGACTAGAGACTTGAGTGTTTAGGTAGGTCGTGGCCGACACCCTCGTTGGGCTTCCGCTTGAAGGTTGCCGAGTACATGTCGTGTAAACGACGATAAGTGGTGAGAGCGTGTATGAAGAAGTACACCCCTGCAGGGTTAACATCATCTATTCGAATAGCCGCGTCCGCGGTAAAGGACTACTTGGTTGCTTATACAATTCATAGACAAGTAAATTGGTACTCCTAAAAGCCTCAAGACAAGTGTGATTGTCGTGGATTGCCCTTCCGTAGGATGACGGAGGAGGATCCACGATAGTTTATTGTTGTGGTGAGTAGTGGACTCGTGTCCGCAAAATTTTTACAAGTTGCTGTCTAGTTGGATAGCTTAGCCAAGAGTCAAAGCTATCTTGCTGCAATAACCCCACATCCTTCTTAAGAATGTGCATGTATAGTATGATCTGTTGTAAGACTTGCTGAGTGCCTTTGTACTCACGTTGCTTTAATTACTATTTTCAGACGACAACACCGCCCCCTCCAACGGGTTTTATGTAGATCTCGACGTTGATGAGCGACTTGCCACCCGGGTGGTGATTTTGAGCCATGGAGGGCCTATGTAGATAGACAGGCTTCGTCAAGCCTTCTTTCTTTCTAGTTGTCGGTACTTAGACAAGTTTGCTTCAGCATGTGCTTGTCTGTTTGTATGACTTGAGTGTCGGGTCATGAGACTCCTACCTATATGAGCACGTTATGTATGGCTCTCCGAAGCCTTTAAATAAAGTACTTTGAGTTGTAGAGTTTTGTTATGATGCCATGTTGTATTTACACATATCGAGCATATTGTGTGTATGATTGAAATGCTTGGTATGTGTGGGATCCGACAATCTAGTTGTTTATCCTTAACAGCCTCTCTTATGGGGAAATGTAGTCTAGTGCTTCCATGAGTCATAGTAGTACGCTACAACCCGGTTCACCGGAGTCCTGCTAGCCCAGCACTACTGCTCCAGAACACTTGACTGGCCGGCATGTGTTTCACTTCATTCTTGTATCTGTCCCTTCGGGGAAATGTCACGCGGTGACATCCGGAGTCCTGCCTAGCCTGCTACAGCCCGGGATCCCCGAGTCCTGTTAGCCCAGTGCTACAGCCCGGATTCACACGCTGCTGACCGACATGCTTGATGTTGATTCATGTAAGCATGTCCCCATAAGTTTGTGCCGCTTTGGGTTCATGACTAGCCATGTCGGCCTGGGTTCTCTGTCATATGGATGCTAGAGACACTATCATATACGTGAGCCAAAAGGCGCAAACGGTCCTGGGCCATGGTAAGGCGACACTCGTGGGAATACCGTGCGTGAGGCCGCAAAGTGATATGATGTGTTACAGGCTAGATTGGTGTGACTTAGAATCGGGGTCCTGACAGTGTTGGCATCAGAGCCGGACTGCTTGTAGGTTCATTAAGCCAAACTGTCGATGTCGAGTCTAGAAATGCTTTAGTTATATGTAGGGGAATTGATTGTGGGAGCGAATGTAAGGCTCTTTTACTCCTTTACTTTATGCCCTCTGATCTGAGTCATTCTCTTCTCATTCTACGTGGGTTAAGGACTAGGCTCTCTTCTCTCTATCAGGTTCACGTGTTACTAACCCGTAGAATCTTAGAATTGTTGGTTTCATGCCTCAGTTCAGTTTCTACTACTTTTAGTATGTTGTCAGTTGAACCAGAACCTTGATATGATGTTGTTGAGTGGTTTTGCAAACTGTTGTGAATGTCTCAAATTTTTTTCTAAGCATTTACAGTTGTTATGCTGTCCGATTTCTCCTAGAAAATTCTAATGCCTTTGCATTATTTTGTGCTTTCAGATGGCGACCCGTTCCCAGAATCAAGTGGTTCGTCTGACTCGGTGCCTCGATGTACCTAGTCACATGGCCATGCTGGTCCGAGTGATGATCGAGACATGCTATCAGTGGTATCCTGATTATACCGTCGATGAGCAGTTCTGAGACTTCAGTTAGAGCCAATACCTTTGTATAGTCAGGATATACCCTTCCTATCCTAGAGCTACTGAACCCCTCCATTGCTCTTATGGACTTGGGGTTACCATCGAGATGTCCGTACAGGACGCAGCTTACTGGATGATGACTATCATATGAGCCAGAACTGCCTTGCTTCGGAACATTGATTTCCGCTACATGCCAGCATCACTCCCTGGGGCACAAGGGTACTATCAGGCTATGTATTGTGACTCTACACATGGGGATTCACTACTCCGCACCACCGCAAAGATGCTTGAGGACAAGGACCGTGAGAATCGTGCCTTGCGAATGGAGCTCTTCAACTCTCGTTCTGATCACTGGGCCACTCTAACACGGTTTGCACCTGTCGTGCAGGCTGGTTATATGGACATGAGGGACTTGTACCCCGTGCGGTCTGGTTTGCCAGATTGTATGGACTGGCATGATGTAGGAGGCGTCACCCCTCCCCGTGGACCCCGTCTGCCACCGTTTGTTGGACCAAGGCCACATCCGAGTCCTTATGGACCGCAAGCTCCACAGGACCAACTGTTTCCAAATGATCATGTTCAGCTCCCAGGACATGGTGGTGATCCCTATGAAGATTACTACGGAGACGTCTAAGTTGGTAGTAGCTTCACTAGTATTGTAATAGTTGTATTCTCCACAATCCTGCATGACTCGTGGGATACGACTTGGTGTGTATCACGTTCTGGAGGTGTAGAAAAATAATGTATAGGATCTTGGAATGCCTCCGATGAGATGTAACGTCTTTCACCGTAGTTGTACTCTAGCCTGGGCTTGTACTAAACTATGTATGGTGTGTATGACCGATGATATATATATATATATATGGCAGTTTCTATATTACCATGTCGTGCAACTGAACATCTCAGCATTTTGTGTTATCCATTACATTCCGCACTTCCTTGCCAAGATTGTGCCATCCTTGTCTAAACCATTATCTTCTTTTTCCTAGGATGGTCAACACCCGCAACAACCCTGCTGCCCCGGAGCAAGGTGAAGCCAGTGCAGCTAGGGATGAGAATCTGCCTCAACCGCCTTCTTTGGCCGAAGTTATGGTGGAGGTAGAAATAAACAAGCGTGCGATTAACCGCTTGCTGGAGCAGATTGAGCAGAATACTACACGTCATCAAAGGAACGACTTGGTGTCAATAAATGACTTTGTCAAGTTGTACCCACCGAAGTTTAATTGTTCCGTCGAGCCCCTCGATGCGGATGATTGGCTTCGCAGCATCGCCCATAAGCTACGTTCTGCCAACATAGCCGAAGCTGATAAGGTTACCTACGCTGCCTATCACCTCGAAGGCCCTGCTAGCCTTTGGTGGGAAAACTTTGAGGCTATGCGCCCGGCTGGCTAAATCACTACTTGGGCTGAATTCAGTGAGGCTTTCCGTGAGCATCACATTCTGGAGGGTCTCATGGATCGTAAGTGGGAAGAATTCTGCAATTTCACCCAAGGCAGACTGACCGTTGATGCATACAGCCATGAGTTTGGAAATCTGGCACATTATGCTCCTGAAGAGGTATCCACCGGCGCCAAGAAGCAGGCAAGGTTCTGCAAGGGACTTAGCCCCGAGCTTTGCCATGATCTTCGTCTTCACGAGTGCACCTCCTTCCAAAAGCTGGTCAATAAGGCCACCAGTGCTGAGACATGTCAGACTGACTATGACGCTTCATGCAAGCACTCCTGTGACTTTGGTTCTTCATCCGGCTCTGGATCTCAGAAGCACCGGGTGTGAATTCCAAACACAGCTCTGCCACCCAAGTTCACTCCGAGGCCATCCTTTGAGGCGCCTCGCTCAAACCAGCAGTTCACACCGCTTAAGACCTATGGTGGCCCCACTACTAATGCTGCTCCACGTCCCAATGTTGTGACATGTTTCAAGTGTGGAGAGCCGGGTCACTACAGTCGAGAGTGTTCCCAGAACAACAACCCCAACCAGTCTAGAAAGTCCATTGGCCGTGGTATGCCAGCAGGAAAGGTACTTTATGCCAAGCCAGCCACCACTGCACGTGGCCATGTTAACTATGTCTCAGCAGAGGAGGCTCATGATGATCCTAACGTCGTCCTTGGTACGCTTCTTGTTAACTGCCAACCGGCATCTGTTCTTTTCGATACTGGAGCATCTCATTCATTCATATCTTAGAGCTATGCTCGATTGCATAACATGACATTCTGTGACATGCAAACTCCGGGTTCCAAATGGCAAACTTCTAGAGTAAGCCATGGGAATGAAATTCTTGTCGATAGACTTGTCTTCCTTGCATCCTTAATAGCTCTCAAGTCCTCGAACATAAATATCATCTTAGGTATGGACTGAATGTCTGCCCATTATGCTAAGATCGATTGTGCCACTAGAACTATTCAACTTACTCACCCATCGGGCAAGACAGTCAATGTCTTAACTCGAGTGGTCAAGTGCCAGCTTTACTCCCTAAATGCCAACCCCCTTCCAGACCTTGAAGATATTCCGGTGGTCCGTGACTTCCGGATGTCTTTCGAGAAGAATTGCCATGTGTTCCACCTGACAGGGATGTCGAGTTCGTGATAGACCTTGTACCAGGAACCGTTCCAATCTCTAGAAGACCTTATAAGATGGCACCCCTAGATCTAGCCGAGCTCAAAAAACAACTCGATGAGTCCATGAAAAGGGGTTTCATCCGTCCTAGTTCTTCTCCATGGGCTTGCCCCGTCCTCTTCGTCAAGAAGAAGGATGGAACGAATCGGATGGTTGTAGATTACCGACCTATCAACTTGGTCACTATCAAGAACAAGTATCCGCTCCCCAGGATCAACGATCTGTATGATCAGCTCGCTGGATCCTCAATCTTTTACAAAATAGATTTGAGGTTGGGCTACCATCAAATCAAAATAAAAAACGCGGACATTCCCAAAACGGCCTTTGTTACTCGTTATGGCCAATACGAGTACCCCGTCATGTCCTTCAGTTTAACCAATGCCCCAGCCACCTTCTCTCGGTTAATGAACTCGATCTTCATGAAGTATTTGGATAAATTCGTTGTGGTATACCTTGACGATATACTCATCTACTCCAAGAATGAGGAAGAACATGCCGAACATCTAAGGCTGGTATTGATGAAACTTCAAGATCATCGCCTTTATGCCAAATTCTACAAATGTGAATTTTGGTTGCCAGAAGTGACCAACCTAGGCCATGTAATCTCTGGTAAGGGTATTGCTGTCAATCCCGAGCGAGTTCAAGTTGTCCTTGATTGGACTCCACCTGAAACGGTCAAGAAAGTTCGGAGCTTCCTTGGCTTAGCGAGCTACTGTCGCCGCTTCATCGAGAATTTCTCCAAGGTTGCTAAACCTCTATCTGAACTCCTCAAGAAAGATAAATAGTTCGAGTGGACCCCACAGTGCGAGTTCAGCTTTCAGGAACTGAAAAGACGCCTGACATCTGCTCCCGTACTGGTACCACCAGATTTCTCCAAGGACTTTATTATCTATTGCGACGCCTCGCGACAAGGACTAGGTTGCATACTCATGCAAGATCGTCAGGTAATTGCCTATGCTTCACGATAATTACACCCACACGAGGAAAACTATCCCACACATGATCTAGAGCTTGCAGCTGTAGTCCATGCACTTAAAACTTGGCGACATTACCTTCTCGGTAATCATTGTGAGATCTTTACCGATCACCAAAGTCTGAAATATATCTTCACCCAAATGGATTTGAATCTCAGGCAAAGACGTTTGGTCGAGTTGATCTCAGATTACGACTTAGGGATAACTTACACCCCAGGAAAAGCCAATATTATGGTTGATCCACTAAGTCGTAAATCCTATTGTAACAACCTGATGTTACAACAAGGTCAACCACTTCTCCATGAGGAATTTCGGAAGCTTAATCTTCACATTGTTCCTCGGGGATTCCTATCTACCTTGGTGGTCAAACCGACCCTTATGGATCAGATCATAACCGCCCAGCGGTATGACAAGGGGATATCTCGGATCAAGAAAAATATTGCTAGCGGAGATGCTAAATGTTTCTCTGTGAACGATCAAGGTGTTGTCTTCTTTGAGAAGAGCCTAGTGGGTCCCAAGAAATAGCAACTACGGCAACTGATCCTTAAGGAAGCTCATGAATCCCCTCTCACCATTCATCCCGGTAGTACTAAAATGTATCAAGACCTACGCTAGAGGTTTTGGTGGACTAGGACGAAGAGAGAAATTGCTCAATACATTGCTAGTTGTGACATCTGTCGTCGTGTTAAAGCAGAGCATCAACGGCCTGCTGGCACCCTTCAACCTTTGCCTATTCCTGAATGGAAATGGGATAAAATCGGTATGGACTTCACTACCGGGTTTCCCAGGACCAAGAGAGGGAATAATGATATCTTAGTTGTTGTCGATCGTCTTTCCGAAGTATCCCACTTCCTACCTGTTCATGAGAG
Source organism: Triticum dicoccoides (assembly GCF_002162155.2). Lineage (NCBI taxonomy): Eukaryota > Viridiplantae > Streptophyta > Magnoliopsida > Poales > Poaceae > Triticum > Triticum dicoccoides. The sequence continues at coordinate 254,883,852 of NC_041390.1, read as the reverse complement.
TATAACCGCTAGCTAGCTAGCTTACTTGTACATCTCCCAAATAGTGTCTCTTCATGGTGTTCCATTGGAGATTAACTCAGACCGTGGAAGTCACTTCACCTCTCGATTTTGGGAAAGTTTCCAAAATGCTATGGGAACTCGTCTCTCCTTTAGCACCGCCTTCCACCGCCAATCAAGTGGTAAAGTAGAACGAGTCAATCAAATTCTGGAGGATATGCTCCGAGCTTCTGTCATGTCATTCGGAATGGATTGGGAGAAATTCCTTCCATTCGCCGAGTTCTCTTATAACAACAGTTATCAAGCTAGCTTGGGAAAAGCTCCTTTCGAAGTTCTCTATGGACGAAAATGTTGAACGCCTCTTAACTGGTCAGAAACCGGGGAAAGACAACTCTTTGGCCCGGATATGATTCAGGAAGCAGAAGAGCAGGTTCGCATTATTCGTGAGAAATTGAAAATAGCCCAATCTCGTCAGAAGAGCCAATATGACCGCAAACATAAGCTCACGACTTATGAAGTTGGTGAGAAGGCTTACCTTCGGGTCACTCCTTTGAAGGGAACCCATGTTTCGGTATCAAAGGCAAATTGGCTCCTCGTTACATTGGACCCTTTCGCGTTCTTGCCAAACGAGGAGAAGTTGCCTACCAATTGGAACTACCTCCGCATCTTTCCAGAGTTCATGATGTTTTCCACGTTTCTCAACTCAGGCGTTGCTTCTCGGATCCTATCCGTGGAGTGGACCACGAAGCGCTTGATCTCCAAGATAATCTCACATACCGGGAATATCCCGTTCGTATCCTTGACCAAGCCGAGCGTACCACTCGACGCCATAACATCAAGTTTCTCAAGGTTCAATGGTCACACCACTCTGAGAAAGAAGCCACTTGGGAAAGGGAGGATCATCTTCTACTTGAGTACCCCACCTTCTTCCCGCCGAACCCTAAATCTCGGGATGAGATTCTTTTGAGTGGGGGTGAGTTGTCACATCCTAGCTAGTTCATGCATTAGAGTGTTGCATCATGTTTACTTTTCCAGGAACATGAAATGGGGATGACAAAACCACCAGCACCCCCTGAAAACAACTAGGGTTTACTAAAATCATTTTCAATGAACCTGAAATGCCCTTCTAAAAAGTCCACCCTTTTTGTCTTGTCTTAGAACCTCTGACAAAATGGGTTCACAATTTTCTAGGTCATCACAAGATCATTGAATTAAATCATATGTAACTTTCATTTGGGCATTTAAATTCTAGTAAATATGTTAAATGCCCAAATAATCCCAAACTAAAATGTTCCATGTTGGATATGTTCCATATAGTGAGCATGTGCAGTTTGGTGAATTTTGGAAATGCCTAGGTATTTTTAGAAATGCCACAAACTTGCAGAAATAAAGAAAACAGAAAATAAAAGAGAAACTTACTTACCTGGCCGCAACCCACCACCCAGCCCAGCTGGCGGCCCAGCACTATGCTGGCCCGTGCCAGCCAGCTGCTTCTTCCCTGCCAGGCAGGCAGGAAGGTGACGCCGGCGTGCGCGAGCTCACCACGGAGCCACCTGCTTGCCGCTTCACCTCTGGACGCGCTGGACGATGTCCACATCGCCTCCCCGAACCCCTGGACACATCCATTCTCCCCCTGCCTCTCTCCCGCGCCCTCTCCCGCCATGGCCAACGCACCTGCCGCCACACCGCCGACGTAGTTGCGCTCTCCGTCATCCCCGCGCCGCGCCATCGTGTCCAGAAGTTCCGCCGCCCTCCTCTCCTTCGAGCAAGCCGAGCCCCAAGTGCTCTGTAACGCCCCAGACACACCCGCCGATGGTCGTTAGTCCTGGAGGGATCTAGACTGGCCCCATAGATCAATACTAGTCTTTTGTGCGCACTTTGTCCTCACTCGTGCGCACCCGAGAGCAACTTCCCGGTCGGTCACCCATCCTGACACTACTCCAAGCTGAGCATGCTTAACTTTGGAGTTTTGTCCAAATGGGTCCCGGAAAAGAAGGAATTCCTTATTGATATGAGTAGTCTATCATCCCTATTAACCCAGGCTATCACACACACCCCCACTCAGAGGAACCGACGTCCTCCTCGGGCCACAAGAACATTCCCTCTTGGCACATACTTCTGTGCATCCAGTCCGGTACATGTGCCATGCTGGGTGCCATGAAGGGTCACAACCGTCATGAACAACATGACCACGCACCTGTCCGCAACCATCCATGTAACCGCGAGGGTCGGCTCTGATACCAACTTGTAACACCCCGGACACACCCGTCGGTGGTCGTTACTCCTCGCGGGATCTAGACTGGCCCCACAGATTAATGCTAGTCTTTTCTGCGCACTTTGTCCTCACTCGTGTGCACCCGGGAGCAACTTCCCGGTCGGTCACCCATCCTGACACTACTCCAAGCTGAGCACACTTAACTTTGGAGTTCTGTTCAAATGGGCTCCCGGAAAAGAAGGAATTCCTTGTTGATATGAGTAGTCTATCATCCCTATTAAGCCAGGCTATCACACGCTCGCTTGCCCCGAAGTCACTGCAACGACCTCGCCCGACTCCGCCACCGCCGGAGATCCCTTTTGCCGTCCCCGCCGCACCAGCTCGTCCCCGACCTCGCTGTCTGCTCCGACGTGATCGCCGTGAGCTCAGCCACCCCTCCATCCTTCCCGTTCTCTCTCTCAAGCACCATAGAGACTACACGAAGCTTCACCGCAACGCGCAGCCGCCGAGCTCGTCGCCGATGATGCTCCAGCCACCCAACGGCCACACCACCTTGTCCACTACACCACCGCATTGCCAGGAACCCGTAGCACCACCGCACGCCCTTGCCATGCCCCCCAGCAACGAGCCCAAGCTCCGGCCACCACCACGCTCATCGTCGGCGTCGTTTCCGGCGACCCCGAGCACAAACACCACCACCACTCGACACGGCTCACTCCCCGCATCACGTAGGCGTGCTCCACCGTCGTTTTGGTCGTCGGAGCACGAAAACCGCACCACTCCGCCATGTCTGGCCTCGCCGGCGGCTAAACACCGGTGAGTTTGACCCCGCTGACCCAGTTTGACCTCGGGTGGGCCCAGTTTGACCCCCTGGGTCTATGACAGGTGGGTCCCGCCCTGCTAATTAACCCAGGTTTAGCGCTAATTAAACTTAGTTAGTTTAACTAAGTACTGATAGACGGGACCCACTACTCAGTTTGACCTGGACCGGCTCCGTTGACCGCTGACGTCACCATGATGCACTATTGATGCAATAAGAATTTTCTGGTTTTACTTTTATACAGGAAATTCCTGAAAATACTACAAACTTAAAAAATTCATAGAAATTAAATTGTAACTCCAAATGCAAAGATTTATATATGAAAAATGATCAGAAAAATCCAATCTTTCCATCTGTAACGGTTTCACGCATGTCAGAACAATTTAAACTTGTTGTTCAAGTGACACAAGCTAATGCACTAATATCACCTCTCATTTTGATTTTTCATTTGAATCTTTGAATCGGATGGACTCAAACCAACCTGTTTACAATTGTAACACCCCGGATGTAACTTTCCCAATTTGTACTCCAACTCTTGCCGTTTCCGGCATTAAGTTAAGTTATTTTTCTCGGGTTCGGGTTTTTGTCTCCGTCTGTTGTTATCATTGTCATGCATCTCACATGATGTCATCATGTGCATTGCATTTGCATACGTGTTCGTCTCATGCATTCGAGCATTTTCCCCGTTGTCCGTTTTGCATTCCGGCGCTTCATTCTCCTCCGGTGGTCATTTCTACCTTTCTTTCGTGTGTGGGGATCAAACATTTCCGGATTGTACCGAGACTTGCCAAGAGGCCTTGGTTTACTACCGGTAGACCGCCTGTTAAGCTTCATACCATTTGGACTTCGTTTGATACTCCAACGGTTAACCGAGGGACCGAAAAGGCCTCGTGTGTTTTGCAGCCCAACACCCCTCCAATTTGACCCAAAACCCACCTAAACCTTCTCCATCATCTAGAGCGTTCGATCACGATCGCGTGGCCGAAAACCGCACCTAATTTGGACTCTCCTAGCTCCTCCTATGCCTATTTAAAGTCTCCTCCCCGAAATTCCGGATCTTCTCCTACCCTAACCCTAGCCCTTTCTTCATCCGCGCGCCGGACATGTCCGCCGGCGCCGGCCAAAAATCGCTGCCGCCGCCCGCACCTGTGGCGTCCCGCCATGTGGCACCACCGCCTGCCGCCGCCCGAGGCCCGGGAAGCCCGCTCGGGGCCCCCGCGAGCCCACTGCCACCGCCGCCGATCCTCGCCCGCGCCGCGCCCTTCTTCTCCGGGGCCGACGCC
>NC_041390.1:254813346-254878812 GCF_002162155.2 Triticum dicoccoides | reverse complement strand
TGCCGCACCGCGACGCCGGCCACCGCGACGCCGGCCGGACCTCGCCGCCGCGCGCCCGCGCCGCTGGAGCCGAGCCCCGCCACCGTTCGCACCGGTCCGGCCCCGGATCCGGTCGGATTCGTCCTCCACGACCGCCCCCCGCGTCATCTCCGGCGATCCCCGCTGTTTTCCGGCGAACAGGAGCTCATCCCCGGTGATCCTCGATTTCCGTGCTCGGCCGATCCGGATCTGAAAATATCTTGTTCGGGTTGACTTTTTCCCTCCTAACCCTAGCCCATATGCTCATGTTCATAGCCTCGTAACTATGCATGCGTAGCTCCAATTCATGCATATAGCATATCAAAATGTTCATCTCAGAGAGTACATCATTTCATTCCATTGCATAATTTTCATTTGAGTTCATCTTGATGCCGAAAATGCTGTTGGAAGAGGGCTACTTGAGTTAATTGTCAGATCTGCTGCTCCATTTAGGTTTTTGTCTTTTTTGCCATGATTAATGTGTGCATGATATGCCCTGAAGCTCTACATATGTTTTGTTAAGGGTTTTGTCATCTTTCTAGAGGTGCAACCCATGTATTTTTGTGATGTGTGTGGTGACTAGCACAATCTTGCAAAGTGGTGCACTTGGTAATTCTGTTTTCAGGGACTTAGCAATTCCACTAAGTCCTTGAGCTGTTTATCTCATGATGCCATATGTTCATGTTGTTTCCTAGTGATCCGTGCCTCTTTTGAGGATGATCAGTACGGATGTTTTGTTAATCTTGTAGTGTTCTATGCATCAATGTCTTTTTTGCAATTATGGAGCACCCTAGCTTGAGTCAATCGAGCTATACTTTTGCTACTTTGTGAATCTGGGCAGATTGTCAACTTGTTTGCAATTTTGCTGATGATGTTGTAGTTGATCCGTGCATGCTATGCTATTGTTCTTGCCATGTATAGCTTGCATTTTGTGCCTTCTTGATGAATGTATGCTTATCTTGTTATGACTTGCACCGTAGCGAGTGCAACGGTCTCGTAAACATGCCTACTTGAGTTATGTTTTCAGCATGCTCCAGTTTTCACTAAGTCTGAAAACTGATTATGTTTTTGCTATGTTCACATGCTTGCAATTGTATTTTCTGGTCCTTTTTGGCTCAAGGTCACTAAGGGACTTTTGTTAAGCTCTTGGAGTAGCTCCATGCCATGCTTTACTTTGCCATGTTCAGGTCCTGTAGCATGTAGTTTTGTTGCTTCGAAGAGGGCTACCTGATCTGAAATTCCAGACAAGTGTAAATTTCACTCTGAGATTTGTTTACCATATGCATTTTTACCATGCTTGTTTGAACCTGGTAATGGATGAATGCATCCTTGCCATGTATTTTGTTGTCATGTTTGGGTGCTGTAGCATGTTCATCTCATTGCATTTAGATGGCTACTTGCTGTAAATCGCAGACCGGTTTCAATTTTGAATCGCTTGCCATTTCCAAACCATAACTCCGATTCTGGCGTTCTTTATATCGTTTTCAAGCAATTTCATCTCATCTTTCCAGTGGAACACTTGGATTTCCATGTTGAGGCCAGGTTCATGCATTTCCTGTCATATCTTGCATTTTGCATCACGCATAGCATATCATCTTTGCATCATGTTGTTTGAGTTTGCACGTGGTTGATTGTGTCCTTGTTTCTTGTTTGTCTTGTTTGGGTAGATCCGGGAGACGAGTTCGCTAACGAGGATCCCGTTGAGTTTGCTTTCGAGGATCCAGTCAACTCTGACAACTATGCAGGCAAGATGATCATACCCTCGAAATCACTACTATCTTTGCTATGCTAGTTTGCTCGCTCTTTTGCTATGCCAATGCTACGATGCCTACCACTTGCTTTCAAGCCTCCCAAATTGCCATGTCAAACCTCTAACCCACCATGTCCTAGCAAACTGTTGATTGGCTATGTTACCGCTTTGCTCAGCCCCTCTTATAGCGTTGCTAGTTGCAGGTGAAGATTGAAGGCTGTTCCTCGTTGGAACATTTATTTACTTGTTGGGATATCATTATATTGCTATGTTATCCTAATGCATCTATATACTTGGTAAAGGGTGAAGGCTCGGCCTCTCGCCTAGTGTTTTGTTCCACTCTTGCCGCCCTAGTTTCCGTCATATCGGTGTTATGTTCCCGGATTTTGCGTTCCTTATGCGGTTGGGTTATAATGGGAACACCTTGATAGTTCGCCTTGATTAAAGCTTTTCCAGCAGTGCCCAACCTTGGTTTTACCATTTGCCACCTAGCCTCTTTTTCCCTTGGGTTTCCAGAGCCCGAGGGTCATCTTATTTAACCCCCCCCCCCGGGCCAGTGCTCCTCTGAGTGTTGGTCCGACCGAGTAGACTGCGGGGCCACCTCGGGGCAACTTGAGGGTTGGTTTTACTCATAGGATGTCTCATCTGAGTGTGCCCTGAGAACGAGATATGTGCAGCTCCTATTGGGATTTGTCGGCACATTCGCGCGGTGTTGTTGGTCTTGTTTTAACCTGTCGAAGTGTCTTGAATAACCGAGATACCGAGTCTGATCGGAACGTCTTGGGAGATGGTCTATTCCTTCGTTGACCGTGAGAGCTTGTCATGGGCTAAGTTGGGACTCCCCTGCAGGGATTTGAACTTTCGAAAGTCGTGCCCGCGGTTATGGGCAGATGGGAATTTGTTAATGTCCGGTTGTAGATAAATTGAACCTTAACTTAATTAAAATGAATCAACTGAGTGTGTTACCATGATGGCCTCTTCTTGGCGGAGTCCGGGAAGTGGACACGGTGTTGGAGTAATGTTTGCGCAGGTTGCTCTCTAGTTTCTCGCTCGCGCTTTGCCTCCTCTTCTCGCTCTCTTTTGCGAATAAGGTAGCCACCATATATGCTAGTCGCTTGCTGCAGCTCCACATATTTACCTTGCCTTACCTATAAGCTTAAATAGTCTTGATCGCGAGGGTGCGAGATTGCTGAGTCCCTGTGGCTCACAGATTACTATTACGCCAGATGCAGGGCCTGATGATTCCGCTCCAGCAGACGCACTTGAGCTCAAGTGGGAGTTCGACGAAGACTCTCAACGTTACTATGTTTCCTTTCCCGATGATCAGTAGTGGTGCCCAGTTGGGGGTGATTGGGACCGTGTCACATGTTGGGTTATCTTTTATTTTGGCGCCGTAGTCGGGCCATGAGTGTTTGAATGATATAATGTTATTTATGTACTTGATTGACGTGGCGAGTGTAAGCCAACTATGTTATCTCTCCTTTTATTATCTTATTACATGGGATGTTGTGAAGATTGCCTAACTTGCGACATATGCCTTCAATGCAATTATGCCTCTAAGTCGTGCCTCGACACGTGGGAGATATAGTCGCATCGAGGGTGTTACAAGTTGGTAATCAGAGCCTTCCCCGACCTTAGGAGCCCCATTGCTTGATCGTTTTTAGCGGCCGAGTTGTGTCTAGAAAAATGTTTTGAGTCATTTAGGAATTATATATCGGAGAGTTTAGGAATTCTTTTTACTTCCCAGTCTCCTCATCGCTCTGGTAAGGCATCCTGACGTAGAGTTTTGACTCTTCTCTTCTCAAATTTCACTAAAAAAATGTAGGATCACGCGGGTATCTTGGAATCATTCCGATGGTTTTATGATGAGAACATTGTCTTGGTGCCTCCTGTCAGGGGTTTAGTGGAAGTGTCCCGGGGAGTTGAGCTCTGAGGTGTTGTCATCATAATTTTATCATTGCAGTTCTGGAATACCTGAGTTTAGTACGCCGACATCGAAAATCTCTTTTATGCATTTCGTTGGTGAGATAACCTCGACGCCACCCAGTACTGGGGCGGGAGTTCGGGAGTATCGCCATAACTTGTATAACGGATGCTTTTCGAAGGTTTAGGTAGATGGTTTCCGAAGGTTTCTTGGTTATGTGTTGAAGGATGGATACAGCTGGATGTAGGATTTGCTAGTTTCGGTGAGATATTATGCTTCCCCTATATCCCCAACACCTGATTGCATAACCGGAAAGGTTCGGGAGTTTCATAGGTGGGAATTCTAGTAGCTCTAGTTCTTCTTCCACGGATATTGGTTTGAGATTGGGATTTCTTACCGATTATTCGTTCTTGATCTGTACCTTGTTGATTTATTTCTCTACCTTAATTCTACGTGGCTTCTCAATTTATGGATATGTGACCATTTCAAGAGGAATGCATTCGTTCATTTTGTTCCAATGTGAAGACTATATGTTGCAATTTTCATTCCGTTAGATTCAGCTTCAATAATTGTCTATCAATGTGCTAATGGTGGTCAACCTCTTCAGGATGGCTCCTCCAACGCGCACGACTCCATATCCTGATCCGCCACCACCTCCACCTCCTCCGGAGGCATGGCAAGTTGTGATGGCCGCAACCAATGCAAACACACAGTTGATCATGCAAATTCTCCAAGAGCGCAATCAAGGCAACCAAGGGAATCAAGGCAACAATCAGAATCACTTTGCTACACTCAACTAGTTCCTTGCTAACGGGCCAAAGACTTTCAGCAATTCTGTTGAGGCAACCGATGGTGATGATTGGCTTGTGGATCTGTGCAAGAATTTCGAGTGCAGTAACGTCAGGCCTGAGGACTTTGTCAAGTTCGCTTCCTTCCAACTCAAAGATCAAGCTGCAGAAGGGTTCTAGCAGTACAAGGACTCCAGAGGTGGACGTGTTATTACTTGGGATGATTTCCGTCGAGATTTCCGAGCTCATCATATTCCTCAGAGCGTGGTTGAAAGCAAGCGTGAGGAATTCCGCAACCTGAAGCAAGGCTCTTTGTCTGTCTATGACTACAACAATTTGTTCCAGAAGCTCGCCCGCTTTGCCAGAACAATTTGTTCCAGAACGTACCTGATGAGAAGAGCATGATATACTAGTTCAGGGGTGGTCTCAGAGAAGAAATTCAGCTAGCTCTTGTTCTCTTTGAGCCCTTGAGATACGATGAGTTCTACAACATGGCACTGAAGCAGGAGGCTGCTCAGTTGAGGTGTGATGCTTCCAAGAAGCGAGTCAGAGATGTTACTCCTTCTTCTTCTACTCAAGTGGCCAAGCAACAGAAGTATTGGCTTCCTCCTCCTCCGTTCCGTCAGCCGTATCAGCAGAAGAGCAAAGGTGGCAGTGGTTCTTCCCACCCACCCAACCCTGGCTTTCAGAACAAGACTTCGTCTCAAACTCCAAGATCGAGTGCTCCGTATCACCGTCCGCTTTCAGAGGTCACGTGCAACAAGTGCCAACAGAAGGGTCACTATGCCAACAAGTGTTTCAACCAGAGGCGTCTTCCTCCTCCTCCTCCTGTCAGATCGGCAAGTACAGTTGTGGTCAAGCGTAACCCCAAGCACGCCAAGGTCAATTTGATGAATGCAGCTCAGGCAAAGGACTCGTCAGATGTCATCATGGGTAACCTTCCTGTTAATGATGTTCCTGCAAAAGTTCTTTTTGACACTGGTGCATCACATTCCTTTTTTTCATGCCCTTTTGCATCAAAGCACAATGTTGAGACTAAGATCATGCCCAAAGTCATGCAAGCTGTTTCTCCCGGCAAGCTTTTGACTTCTAGTTTGGTTGCTCCCGATATCTCTATCACGTTGGGTGACTACAAGTTTCTCTCTTCTCCGGTGGTTCTTGGTAATTCAGATATTGATCTTATTCTCGGAATGGATTGGCTTTCTAAGCACAAGGCACATCTTGATTGTGCTGCCAGGCAGATTCAATTGACTCATTCGTCTGAGGATGTAATTGTCTTTGCCGCTCGGGATAATACAATCCGTCTATTTTCTCTCAATGAGAAGGGTGAATTGGATGCCATCTCTCAAATTCCAGTCGTTTGCGAATATCAAGACGTCTTTCTAGAAGAGCTTCCAGGAATGCCTCCGCACCGGCCAGTTGAATTCATTATTGATCTTGAGCCTGGTATGGAACCTGTGTGCAAACGCCCTTACAAGCTCGGACCTGAAGAGTTGAAGGAGCTGAAGAAGCAACTCGATATTCAAGAGAAAATGGGTCTCATCCGGCCTAGTTCTTCTCCATGGGGTTGTGGTGTTCTTTTTGTGAAGAAGAAGGATGGAACGGACCGACTTTGTGTTGATTACCGTCCATTGAACAAGAAGACCATAAAGAACAAATACCCACTTCCCAACATCAATGAGCTGTTCGAACAACTCAAAGGTGCTCAAGTATTCTCCAAGCTTGATCTCCATATGGGTTATCATCAGATTCGAATCCGTGAGCAAGATATTCCCAAGACGGCTTTCAGGACAAGCTTTGGTTCATATGAATACACTGTCATGTCTTTTGGCCTCGTCAACGCTCCTTCGACTTTCTCTCGCATGATGAACTTCATCTTCAACGCCTACACCAATGACTTCGTTTTGGTCTATGTCGACGACATTCTAGTTTTCTCCAAGAACAAGGAAGATCATGCCAAGCACTTGCATTTGGTACTCGATAAGTTGAGGGAACATCAGTTCTACGCCAAGTTCTCCAAGTGCAAATTTTGGCTCGATGAGGTTCTTTATCTTGGTTATATCATCTCTTCCAAGGGCATTGCCGTGAATCCTGAGAAGGTGTCTGCAATTGTGAATTGGTAACCTCCTCAGAACGTGAAGCAACTCCGTAGCTTCCTCGGTCTCGCAAGCTATTGCCGAAGATTCGTTGAAAACTTTTCTAAGATTGCGAAGCCTCTCTCTAATCTTCTCCAGAAGCACGTCAAGTACGTTTGGTCTCTGGAGTGTGACATTGCTTTCAACACTTTGAAAGAGAAATTGATCACTGCTCCATTACTGACTCCGCCTGATGAATCCAAGTCGTACGAGGTCTTTTGTGATGCCTCTCTCCAAGGTCTTGGCGCAGTATTGATGCAAGAGAAGATAGTTGTTGCTTATACCTCTCGCCAGTTGAAGCCTAATGAGAAGAACTATCCCACTCATGATCTCGAGTTGGCGGCAGTTGTGCATGATCTTTTGACTTGGAGACATCTTCTATTGGGAAGAAAAGTGGACATTTTCACTGATCACAAGAGTCTCAAGTACATCTTCACTCAACCTAATCTTAACCTCAGGCAAAATCGATGGGTTGAAATGATTCAAGAGTATAATCCGAGTATCGAGTATACTCCAGGAAAGGCCAATTTGATTGCTGACGCATTGAGCAGGAAAGCTTACTGCAACAGTCTGATTCTCAAGCCTTATCAACCCGAGCTTTGTGAAGCTTTCCGCAAAATTAATCTGCAAATTGTTCCTCAAGGTTTCCTCGCCAACCTTCAAGTCTCTCCTACCTTGGAAGACCAGATTCGCCAAGCCCAGCTTCTTGATGCCATGGTGAAAAAGGTGAAGATTGGGATTGCCAAGAGTCAACCCAAGTACAAGTGCTACCGCCTTGATGACAAGGACACTCTCTTTCTTCGAGGATCGTATTGTTGTACCCAAAGGTGACCTTCATAAAGTGATCATGAACGAGGCTCACAATTCTCTCCTCTCGATCCACCCTGGGAGCACGAAGATGTATCAGGACCTCAAGCAGGCTTATTGGTGGACTCGAATGAAGCGCGAGATTGCTCAATTCGTGAATAATTGTGATGTCTGTAGAAGAGTGAAGGCAGAACACCAAAGGCCAGCGGGTCTCCTCCAACCCCTTGCCATTCCAGAATGGAAGTTTGACCTCATTGAAATGGACTTCGTGACTGGGTTTCCAAAGTCCAAGCGTGGCAATGATGCTATATTCGTTGTCATCGACAAACTCACTAAAGTGGCTCACTTTCTGCCTATCAAAGAGTCGATCACTGCAGCTCAATTGGCGGAACTCTATACCTTTTGTATTGTCTCTCTGCACGGTATTCCACAAGTGATATCTTCAGACCGTGGCAGCATCTTTACCTTGAAGTTTTGGGATTCTTTCCAGAAGGCCATGGGCACCAACATCCGCTTCAGCACAACTTTCCATCCTCAAACTAGCGGTCAAGTCGAGCGTGTCAACCCGATTCTTGAAGATATGCTCAGGGCTTGTGTGATCTCCTTCGGCATGAAGTGGGAGGATTGTCTTCCTTATGTTGAATTCTCCTACAACAACAGTTTTCAAGCAAGTTCGGGCAAGGCCCCATTTGAAATTCTGTATTTCAGGAAGTGCCGTACCCCTCTCAACTGGTCTGAAACCGGTGAACGTCAGCTTTTGGGTAATGACTTAATCACAGAGGTAGAAGAAATGTGCAAAGTCATTCGTGATAACCTCAAAGCAGCCCAATCCCGCCAGAAGAGCTACTATGATAGTAAGCACCATGATTTGGCTTTCGAGATCGGAGATCATGTTTACCTCCGCGTCTCTCCTATGAAAGGTACTCGTCACTTCGGTATCAAAGGGAAGCTTGCCCCCAGATACGTGGGACCTTTCAAGATTGTCAGCAAGAGAGGTGACCTCGCCTATCAACTCGAGCTTCCTTCAAACTTTGCAAATGTCCATGACGTGTTCCATGTCTCTCAGCTCCGAACGTGCTTCAAGACTCCTGACCGCACTATCAACTTCGAGGACATTGAGCTCCAAGAAGATCTCTCCTATCGTGAGCACCTAGTTGCTATTCTTGAAGAGACTGAACGCAAGACTCGCAACAAGTCAATCAAATTTCTCAAAGTCAAGTGGTTACACCATTCCGACCGTGAAGCTACCTGGGAACGCGAGGATCACCTCCATTCTGAGTACCCGGCGTTCTTTCAGTCCTAGATCTCGGGACGAGATCCTTTCATAGTGATGGAGTGTTGTAACACCCCGGATGTAACTTTCCCAATTTGTACTCCAACTCTTGCTGTTTCCGGCGTTAAGTTAATTTATTTTTCTCGGGTTCGGGTTTTTGTCTCCGTGTGTTGTTATCATTGTCATGCATCTCATATCATGTCATCATGTGCATTGCTTTTGCATACGTGTTCGTCTCATGCATTCGAGCATTTTCCCCATTGTCCGTTTTGCATTCCGGCACTTCGTTCTCCTCCGGTGGTCATTTCTACCTTTCTTTCATGTGTGGGGATCAAACATTTCTGGATTGGACCGAGACTTGCCAAGCGGCCTTGGTTTACTACCGGTAGACCGCCTATCAAGTTTCGTACCATTTGGACTTCGTTTGATACTCCAACGGTTAACCGAGGGACCAAAAAGGCCTCGTGTGTGTTGCAGCCCAACACCCCTCCAATTTGGCCCGAAACCCACCTAAACCTGCTCCATCCTCTAGAGCGTTCGATCACGATCGCGTGGCCGAAAACCGCACCTCATTTGGACTCTCCTAGCTCCTCCTATGCCTATTTAAAGTCTCCTCCCCGAAATTCCGGATCTTCTCCTACCCTAACCCAAGCCCTTTCTTCATCCGCGCGCCGGACGTGTCCGCCGGCGCCGGACAAAAATCGCCGCCGCCGCCCGCACCAGTGGCGTCCCGGCACATGGCACCGCCGCCTGCTGCCGCCCGAGGCCCGCGAAGCCCGCTCGGGGCCCCCGCGAGCCCACTGCCGCCGCCGCCGATCCTCGCCCGCGCCGCGCCCTTCTTCTCCGGGCCGACGCCGCCCCTCCTCGCTGGACTCCGCCGCCTTGCCGTGCCACACAGCGATGCCGACCACCGCGACGCTGGCTGGACCTCGCCGCCGCGTGTCTGCGCCGCGGGAGCCGAGCCCCGCCGCCGTCGCACCGGTCCGGCCCCGGATCCGGCAGAGGCATCTTGACCTTCTGGGCTTGGAGATGCGTGACAAATCTTCAGACTGCACACTGTCTTCAGGAGGTGCAGTTGCCAGTGGCTTCGCTCGTGAGAGTTTTGGAGCAGAGGCAGGCTTTGAAGCTTTTGGCTGCTTCTTTGGCTTCGGTGCTGCAGGCGCTTCATCTGATTCAGCGTCATCTACAGGCTCATTCACGGCTGTCCCTTGAACCAAGATATGGGTGATGAGACCTTCAAGGTTGTAGAAAGGACCGACGACATTGGGTTCTGCATCACGTGTGCCATCAGCCCTTGGAGCAGAAGGACCAGGGTTGAAGTCTAGTCCCAATGTCTTTTTGTTCTGCTTTGCTGAGTTCTGGGCAAATTGGAAGTTGCGCTTGAACAGAATGTCGTCACGACACCATAGCAGGGACGATGGGTCAGCATCCCCAGGTTGTGGTCCACGGACCATGCAGGGATAGAAGCCTTGTTCAATGGCTTCATCTCTGGTCCTGGGTTGAAGATTTTTGTAGAGGATGTCTCCCCATGGTCGCTTGATGGCATTCTTTTCAGCATATTCCTTGGTCACAAATCTGTACTTGAACCACAGTTCTGCCCAATAGTGTCGAATCCATTGGATTCGTGTCTTGCGCTGATTGTAATCCTCTTCAGGATCTGTCTTGTACAGCTCTGAGAGGTCATCGGGCAGATCTCTTGATGTTTCTCCTCGATGCTTTCTGCCACCCTTCCTTGCTGATTTTTCTGAAGCCATGAACCTTAATCTGAAAGGTTTCAATACGTTCAGAGGCTTCAAAGGTTTTTGCTTGCTGGACAAACAGGAACTGGCTTCGGGAGAATTTATGTGATGTTGTAAGAATTCTGCAAATGAATGATGACTATGAGAACCAAGGGATTCGCCCACGGACATGTACTTGTGACAGCATTAAGGTGCGAGGGAAGGGGAAGAGGTCATATGCATTCTCAGAAGATTTTGAAGATAAATCAGTTTAGAAGACATTGACCTCATTGTGCAAAGACATTCACTCATAGATAAGGAGTTGGTTCCAGATTTGTACGAATCCACAGATCAGTACAAGTGAGGAATCTAACTACTTTGTGAAGCATAAGTGAATATAGTAGGCATGTTATGAGATGCAGTATGAAAGGGATCCAACTTGTGTGAATAGAAGCTGCTTGTGGTAGAAAGTGATAAAGCTATACGGAGGAACAGTTCGTAAAAAGGAGGTTTTATTTACCACACGAAGAACTGCTAGACGGAGTGGAAGAGGAGGCCGAGCAGTTTGATCCTCCGTGCCCTATCTTGGCGACGGAGGACACCTACGGCAACGGCGGAGAGGACGATGTCCGTGGTCGGTGTGAAGACGGCGTCGGGGAGGTTGCGGCAGCGAAGCGCTTCGCCACCGGCGTCGTCGAGTGCTAGCAGTGGTGCTAGGGTTCGTGCGGGAGTGGAAGAAGAGATAATGACTGTGGTGAGGCGTGTATTTATAGGTACAGGGGCGGCACTGCATTATTACACAGGTTCCCCTGGCGATTCACATCTGATGGGCACGTGGCCGTCATGCAGCATATCGGGGGTTGTTCCACATCCCATGCACGCCTAGATTATCGGGTGGTCGTTCCCACTTCTCCAGGTTTCAGGTGAAGGAATGAGCATTGAAAACGGACTTAATGGTTGTCTCTATATCTTCTGCTGACAAGGACGCAGAAAAGACATTCGACAATTTCAATAGAATGCATATGATTTGGATAGATAGAGTTTGAGATAGAACGCATAGAGAGGTTAGGGTCCGATCACATTCACTTAGTTCAAAAGATTCAACAAGAAGACATAGCTTTAAGTGAATGCTATAGAGGACAGAACACTAGTATATGTATATATATAATCAACATAGTGAAGATAATCATGAAGACATGTTGAGATTGAAGCCAAACCAAATGTGAAGACATAGCTAATGTAACACCATGAGTGAAGCACTTCAAACAGAAAGTTTGGTGGTGGCTTTACCCACCGTATAGGAAGTATTAGACCCAGACACGGCGCACAATTATCGTGGCGCTCCGAAGTCAAATTCCACATTAATGTATTCACACTTAGAATGTATGTCTTCATTGATTGAAGATATACTTTTCTTCGTGTGTTGCACATCTAAGTCATCAATATGCAGAAGTGTTAGGATGTGTGCCTAATCACAGGACATTTGAGGATTCCAAGATATTTAGCTCACACCGTAACTTGCAAAATCTCTTCTCATCCAAGGGCTTGGTGAAGATATCTGCCAATTGCTCTTCAGTGTTGACGTGTATGATATCAATATCTTCCTTCACAACATGATCTCTGAGAAAGTGATGACGAATTTCAATGTGCTTTGTCTTCGAGTGCTGAACTGGGTTGTTGGCAATCTTGATGGTGCTTTCATTGTCACAGTAGATTGGCACTTGCTTCAGATGAATGCCATAGTCCTTGAGTGTTTTCTTCATCCACAGAAGCTGAGCGCAGCAAGATCCAGCAGCAATGTATTCAGATTCAGCAGTGGAGAGAGATACACAGTTCTGCTTCTTTGAAGACCAACATACAAGTGATCGTCCCAGAAAATGACATGTGCCTGATGTAGACTTGCGATCCACCTTGTCACCAGCATAATCAACATCCGAGAATCCAACCAGATCAAACTCTGAGCCCTTTGGATACCATAATCCTAGAGTTGGGGTGTGAGCCAAATATCGAAGAATTCTCTTCACAGCTAAGTGATGCGACTCCTTTGGTGCCGCTAGGAATCGAGCACACATGCAAACACTAAGCATAATATCTGGCCTAGATGCACATAGATAAAGTAAAGAACCAATCATGGAGCGGTATACCTTTTGATCGAACTCTTTACCATTGTCGTCGGGACCCAGATGATGTTTGGCTGGCATTGGCGTCGTGAAGCCTTTGCAGTCTTGCATACCAAACTTCTTCAGGCAATCTTTGAGATACTTCTCTTGAGATATGAAGATGCCATTGCGTTGCTGTCGTATTTGGAGACGAGGAAGAACTTTAGCTCTCCCATCATGGACATCTGATATTGGTCTTGCATCATATATCCAAACTCTTCACTGTACTTCTGATTGGTGCAGCCGAAGGTAATGTCATCCACATATATTTGGCACACAAACAGTTCACCATCATATGTCTTCGTGAAGAGAGTGGGGTCGAGGGAACCAGGTATGAAGCCTTTGCTCTTCAGGAAGTATTTGAGTGTGTCATACCAAGCCCGAGGGGCTTGTTTGAGGCCATACAGTGCCTTGTTGAGCTTGTATACCATGTCAGGATGTTTTGGATCTTCAAAGCCAGGCGGTTGTGCAACATACACTTCTTCTTCAATCTTGCCATTGAGAAAAGCACTCTTCACATCCATTTGATATAGAAGTATGTTATGATGATTTTCATAGGCCAGCAGTATGCGTATGGCTTCAAGTCGAGCCACAGGAGCAAATGTGTCATCGAAGTCAATGCCTTCCACTTGAGTATATCCTTGAGCAATGAGGCAAGCTTTGTTTCTGACAACTTGACCATGCTCATCTTGCTTGTTGCAGTATATCCATTTGGTGCCAATTTTATTGTGCTTCCGAGGATCAGGACGATTAACCAATTCCCATACATTATTCAGCTCAAACTATTGAAGCACTTCTTGCATAGCTTGAATCCATTCAGGTTCCATGAAGGCTTCTTCAACTTTCTTGGGTTCTGTTATTGAGACGAATGCGAAATGCCCACAGAAATTTGCTAGCTGAGTCGCCCCTGAACGAGTAAGCGGACCAGGTGCATTGATGCTATCAATTATTCTTGGCAACACGAGGATGTATAGGGCGAAGATTTTGCTCTTGTTGATCGTTGTCATTGTTAGTGGGATTGTCTTCAGACTGAGCATTGTCTTCAGGTTGATCAGGTGCGGAGATGATAAGTTCCTCTTCGGGTTGAGCTTCAGAGGGTATGATTTCTCCAGTTCCCATTAGCTTGATTGATTCGCTGGATGGAACTTCATCTAGCACATTTGGCAGGTGCCCTCTTTGTGAACCGTTAGTCTCATCAAATCTCACATCCACTGTTTCAACCACTTTATAGAGAAAGAGATTGAAGACTCCGTAGGAGTGCGAATCCTTTCCATATCCAAGCATAAAACCCTCATGTGCTTTTGGTGCAAATTTTGAAGTGTGATGTGGATCCTTGATCCAGCACTTGGCACCAAATACTCTGAAGTAACTGACATTTGGCTTCTTGCCAGTAAGGAGCCCATAAGATGTCTTGTTCAGAAGCTTGTGAAGATAAACATGATTGATTGTATGGCATGCAGTATCAATGGCTTCAAGCCAGAATTTTCTTGGGGTCTTGTATTCATCTATCATCGTTTTAGCCATCTCAATGAGTGTTCTGTTCTTGTGTTCGACGACGCCACTCTGCTGTGGCCTGTACGGGGCCGAGAATTCATGTGTGATGCCCAAGGTATCAAGATATGTATCAAGGCCAGTGTTCTTGAATTCAGTGCCATTGTCACTTTTGATGTGCTTTATCTTGGCGCCATATGTCACACCCTAGCTAGTTCATGCATTAGAGTGTTGCATCATGTCTATTTCATTTAACAGAAACCTGAAATGGGAATGACAGAACCCCCAGCCCCCTCTGAATCCAACTAGGGTTTACTAAAAATATTTTCGATGAACCTGAAATGCCCTTCTAAAATGTCCATCATTTTTGTCTTGGTCCAAAACCTCTGCCAAAAGTGATGCACAATTTCCTAGGTCATCCTAAGGTCTTTGAATTAAATCATAAGTATTTGAATTTGGGCATTTAAAATTTATGAAATATTTCAAATGCTCAAATATTCCCAAACTAAAATGTTCCATGCTGGAAATATTCCAACTAAGGACCAGAGGCAGTTTGGTGAATTTTGGAATGACATAGGTATTTTTAGAAATTCAACAAACCTACAGAATAAAAACAGAAAACAGAAAAAAAAGGGAAAACTTACGTGGCGCCACCACAGGCCCACCAGCCAGCCCACCTGGCCGGCCCAGCCCGGCCACCGCTCCAGCGAGCTGCTTGGCTTGCCAGGCAGGCAGCCAAGGTGCTCGGCGGCGGCACCGCAGCTCGCCACGCAGCTGCACGTCGCCCTGCTTCCCCCTCTCGCCGCCCTGCTGGCCTGGACGAGCTCCACGTCGCGCCCCGACCCCCCTGGACACCTCCATTCGCCCCCAGTTCCTCTCCCTCGCGCTCCCACGCCATGGCCGACGCCACCGTCGCCGCACCGCCGCCGTAGCCGTGCTCCCCGTCGTCTCCACGCCGCGCCACCGTGTCCAGAAGCTCCGCCGTCCTCTACTTCTTCGAGCTTGCCGAGCCCCGAGCGCTCGCATGCCCCGAAGCCGCCGCACCAACCTCGCCCGAACCGCCATCGCCGGAGATCCCCTTCGCCGTCGCCGCCGCAGCAGCTCATCCCCGACCACGCCGTCCTTTCCATCAAGACCGCAGTGAGCTGGGCTAACTTCCCCTTCCTCTCTTTCTCTCTCTCGTGCACCACAGCGAGCCCACTAAGCTCACCCGCACGCGCCGTCGCGGACCTCTTCGCCGACGTGCTCCCGGCCATCCTCCGGCCACCTCACCTTGTCCATCGCACTCACCACGCCGCGTTGGGGCTAACCATGCACTCCCCGCACCTCCCCGCACACTCTAGCCACGAGTTCGTCTTCAACCGAACTCCGGCGGCCGCCAAAGTCGCCGCCGGCGCCAACTCCGGCCACCCCGAGCCCAACCACCACCACCAATAGTCGCGGCTCAACCTCAGCAACACGTAGATGCCTTCCGCCGTCCATTTGGTTGCCGGAATGGCAAAAAGCACTTTCGCCGCCGCGTCGGGCTCGCCGGCGGCTAGACGCCGGCATGTTTGACTCTGACTTTGACCACGGGTGGGCCCCGGTTGACCCCCTGGGTCTATGACATGTGGGGCCCCCTTTGTTAATTAATCCAGTTAGTTTAAATCTAATTTAGTTAAACTAATTGAATACTGACATGCGGGACCCACGGGTCAGTTTGACCTGGACCAGCCCGTTGACCATTGACGTCATCATGATGTAGTGCTGACGCAGTAATTTAATTACTGGAATTATTTTTACACAGGAAATTCCAGAAAATGTTTCAAACTTCCAAAATTCATATGAAATCAACCGTAGCTCCAAATCAAACAAATTATATATGAAAAATGATCAGAAAAATCCAATCTTTCCATCTGTACTGGTTTCATGCATGTTTAAACAAGCTAACCTGCTGTTTATCACAGAACAAGATAAAACACCTTAAATGGCAACTTATGAGTTTGAACTTTGAATCAATGGTCCAAATTAGTTCAAACCCATCTATTCTTAGTTGCATTAGCCCAATACACTCATTTTGCCATGTCTCATGCATGCATCATATTGTTGCATACTGTTTGGTAATGTTTGTGTATCGGTGCTCTCTGCGGCAGGTTCTGCCCCCGAGGAGTACCGTGATAACCCCGACGAAGAGCAATACCAGTGCACCGACCCGTCAGGCAAGCAACAAACCATTTGATCATATCGATACAATCCCATGTTCTCGCTCCTGCTCTCTTTTACTGCATTAAGACAACGCGTTTCAAACTGCTGTGTGCTACGGTAGTTGAACCCATTTCCTCTGCATGACCTGTCATTGCCACAGTAACTAGATGAAACCCACTAGCATGTGTAGGAGTTGATTGAGCCATATGTATGTGTTGTTCCTACCTTGCTATGCCTGCTAAGCTTAGAGTCGTGTCAGGTCTGGTTCATCTGGGTGATGGGCTAGAGTGAAATGATTATGTCGGTAATGAGAGTGGTGTGGTGAACACGATTTGGTAAAGGTATTGATGAGAGGCCATGTAGGAGTACATGGTGGGTTGTTTCATTGAAGCCGACCTTAAGCACTGAGATCTGTATGTGTGATTTAAGATACAGCTACTACCATGCATTGGGCCCTGAAATATGACCCCGCTCGACTTCTTATTCACCCTAGCTCTCTGTCCAGGAGTTGCAAGTAGTTTCTGGTGTTTGTAGTCTACTGGAGGCCGTGGACAGCGCTGACCGTAGGGGTGGGCTGTGATGCGGTAGGTACGTGGCCGGGTGTACCGAATACCCGTTAGGTATCTCGGGAACCCTGTTCACATCGTTCGGGGCCGTATGGGAAACGTCGGCCGGACTCCCTGCGTATGGAACCTGGATAGGCGATAAACCTGGACTAGAGGCTTAAGTGTTTAGGTAGGTCGTGGTCTACACCCACGTCGGCTTTCGCTTGAAGTCTGCCGAGCACATGTCGTGTGCAGACGCTAAGTGGTGGAAACATGTATGAAGAAGTACACCCCTGCAGGGTTATCATAACCTATTCGAATAGCCGCGTCCGCGGTAAAGGACTACTTGGTTGCCTATACAGTTCATAGACAAGTAAATGGAAACTACTAAAAGCCTCAAGATAAGTGTGAGTGCCGAGGATGGCTCTTCCGTAGGAAGACGGAGGCGGATCCTCGGTAGTGTATTGAAGTGGTGAGTAGTGGACTCATGTGCGCAAAACCATCTTCAAGTTGAAGTATCGTAGGATAGTCTAGCCAAGAGTCAAAGCTGGCTTGCTGCAATAGCTCCACCAACCCTTCTTGATACTATGCATGTATGTAGGATCTGATGTAAGTCTTGCTGAGTACCTTTGTACTCATGTTGCTATAATTTACATTTTTTTACAGAAGACGCTGCAACCCCTTCTGATGGGTTCTATGTAGACGTTGACATCAACGAGTAGGCTAAAGGCCCAGGTGGTGATCCTGAGCTTGTGAAGGACCATGTAGTATAGCTAGGCTTTCCAAGCCTCTTTTATTTTACTAGTTGTCTGTACTCAGACAAGTTACTTCCGCTGTTGGTTTGTATGACTGTATGACTTGAATGTTGGGTCGTGAGACCCGTACCTTTGTGTATGTTATGTATGGCTCCCTGAGCCTTAAATAAAGTACTTGTGTCGTAGAGTCATGTTGTGATGCTTCGTTGTATTTGCACATATCGAGCATATTGTGTGTATGATTGAAATGCTTGGTATGTGTGGGATCTGACTATCTAGTTGTTTATCTTTAGTAGCCTCTCTTACCGGGAAATGTCTCCTAGTGTTACCGCTGAGCCATGGTAGCTTGCTACTGCTCTGGAACACTTAGGCTGGACGGCATGTGTCCTTCTTCGATCCTGTGTCTGTCCCTTCGGGGAAATGTCATGCTTTGAGTACCGGAGTCCTGTTAGCCCGCTACAGCCTGGTTTACCGGAGTCCTGCTAGCCCAGTGCTACAGCCCGGACCCACTTGCTGATGACCGACACGTTCGAAGCTGGGTCATGGATGCCTGTCCCTGTAAGTCTGTGCCACTTTGGGTTTACGACTAGTCATGTCAGCCCGGGCTCCTTATCATATGGATGCTAGCGACACTATCATATACGTGAGCCAAAAGGCGCAAACGGTCCCGGGCAAAGGTAAGGCGACACCCGTGGGGATACCGTGCGTGAGGCCGCAAAGTGATATGAGGTGTTACCGGCTAGATCGATGTGACATCGAGTCGGGGTCCTGACAGCGTTGGTATCAGAGCCGGACTGCCTGTAGGTTCTCCAAGCCAAACTGGTCGATGTTGAGTCTAGAAATTCTTTAGTTATATGTAGGGGAATTGTTTGTGGGTTGGAACGTAAGGCTCTTTTACTCCTTTATCTTATGACATTCTGATCTGAGTCAGTCCATTCTTCCACCGGGGGTTAAGGAATTAGGACCTATTCTCTCTATCAGGATCACGTGTTACTAATCAGTAGTACCTTATAGGTATGGTGGATACAAGCCTAGTTCAGTTCTTCTAGCATATTATGTTGCTAGGATGGTCTCAGAACTTTGATATGATGATGTTGAGTGTGTATGTAATCCTTTGTCAAATGTCTCAAAATCCTTCTTGAGCATTTACAGCTGTTATGCTGCCGAAATTTTGCTAGAAATTCTAATGCCTTTGCATTATGATTGTGCTTTCAGATGGCCACTCGCGACCTCAATCAAGTGGTTCGCCTGACTCGATGCCTAGATGTACCCGGCCATACTGCCAAGTTGGTCAGGGTAATGACTGAGGCTAGATACCGTTGGTATCCTGAGTACACGGTCGAAGAGCAATTCCGAGACTTTAATCAAAGCCAGTATCTCTGCACTATCCGGATATTTCCATCTTATCATGGATCCACCGAGCCCCTTCACTGCTCCTATGGACTCGGGGTTACTATTGAGATGGATGTGCAGGATGCCGCCTACTCTATGATGACCATCATGCGAGTCAGATCTGGTCTATTTCGGGACTCTGATTTCCGGTATATGCCAGGATCACTTCCGGGAGCACAAGGGTATCTCCAGGCTATCTATGCTGACCCCACTCAGGAGGATTCACGGACTCGCACCACTGCTGAGATGCTCGAGGATAAGGACCGTGAAAATCGGGCCTTGAGGTTAGAGCTCTTCAATACCCGTGCTGACCACTGGGCCACTTTGACTCGGTTCGCACCGGCGGTGCAAGCTGGATATTCAGATATGCGCGATCTCTATCCTGTGAGATCTGCTCTGCCAGACGTGATGGGTTGGCGTGATGTAGGAGGCATCACCCCACCTCGCGGTCCCCGCAGGCCACCGTCTGTTGGTCCAAGACCTCATCCTAGCCCCTATGGTCCACAAGCTCCGCGAGATCGTCTGTTTCCGGATGATCATGTTGAGCTTCCAGGCTATGGAGGTGACTTCTACGAGGACTACTACGGATCGGTTTGAGTTAGTGGTTGTATCACTAGTTCGCACTAGCTGTGTCGTCTATCGTCCTGCGTGACTCGTGGGATATGACCTAGTTTGTACTCTTTCCGGAGGTGTAGAAAAATAATGTATAGGAGCTTGGAATGCCTCCGATGAGATGTAATCCTCTTTTCACCGTAATAGTACTTTGTTTGGTCTTGTACTAAACCCTGTATGGTGTGTATGACGATGGAATAAAAGAAGCAGTTTCTGTATCTACCATGTCATACGGATGATCATCTTGCATTTCGAGTTATTCCTTACATTTTTATCCTATGTCGGAATTTTATCTTCCTGACTAAATCATTGTCTTGTTTACCTAGGATGGTCAACACGCGCGCTAACCCTGCTTCTCAAGAGCAGGCCGAAGGCAGTGAAGTCAGGGATGTAAATCTGCCTCATCCCCCTTCCCTAGCCGAGGTTATGATGGAAGCTGAGAGAAACAAGCGGGAGACCAACCGTTTGTTGGAGCGTATTGAACAGAACACGGCACACCATCAGAGGACTAACGTGGTGTCACTCAGTGATTTTATCAAATTACATCCACCCACGTTCCACCACTCCGTTGAGCCTCTCGACGCTGATGACTGGCTTCGCAGTATCGCTCACAAACTGCGTTCCGCGCTGGTAGTGGAGGCTGACAAGGTCACCTTTGCTGCATATCATCTTGAAGGCCCCGCCAGTCTATGGTGGGAGAATTATGGAGCTATGCGCCCAGCGGGCCATGTCACTACTTGGGCTGAATTCAGTGAGGCTTTCCATGAACATCACATTCCGGAGGGTCTCATGGACCGTAAACGTGAGGAATTTTGCAGTTTCACTCAGGGCCGACTCTCTGTGGACGCTTACAGCAGGGAGTTTGGTAACCTCGCACGATATGCCACTGAGGAAGTTTCTACCGATGCCAAGAAGCAAGCAAGGTTCCGTAAGGGGCTTAGTCCTGAGCTTCGCCGCGACCTCCGTCTGCATGAGTGCACCTCTTTTCAGAAACTTGTCAACAAAGCCATCAGTGCTGAAACTGGTCAGACTGACTATGACGCAACACGCAAGCATGGCCGTGACATGGGTTCCTCATCCGGTGCTGGTCCTCAGAAACGCCGCGTGTGGGTACCCAACACCGCCCTGCCACCCAGGTTCACACCGAGGCCATCTTTCCAGGCGCCTCGCCCTGTTCAACAGTCTGCTCCAGCCAAGCCCTATGGGGGTCCAACTAACAATGCTCCTCCACGTACCAGTTCCGTGACTTGTTTCAAGTGTGGGGAATCTGGTCACTATATGCGTGAGTGTCCCCAGACCAACCCCAACCAGTCTGCTAAAGCTGTTGGCCGTGGCAAGCCGACAGGAAAAGTGTTCCACGCCAAGCCGGTCACCGCCTCACGTGGCCATGTCAATTGTATCTCTGCCGAAGAAGCTCAAGAGGATCCCAACATCGTTCTCGGTATGCTTCTTGTTAACTGCCACCCGGCATCTGTTCTTTTCGATACAGGAGCCTCTCATTCTTTTATATCTGAAAATTATGCTCGTTTGCATAACGTTGCATTCTGTGACATGCCATCCACTATGGAAATTTCTACTCCTGGTTCTAGATGGCAGACCTCTAGGGTAAGTTATGGAAATGAAATCCAAGTCGACAGACTTGTTTTCCTCGCGTCCTTGATAGCCCTTAAATCTTCAGATATTAATATCATTCTGGGTATGGACTGGATGTCAGCTCATCATGCCCAAATTGATTGCTTCTCTAGGACTGTTCAACTCACCCATCCTTCGGGGAAGATAGTCAATGTCTTGACCCGAATAGCCAAGCGACAATTATATTCTCTTAACGCCAGCCCTTTGCCAGACCTTGAGGACATTCCGGTAGCCCGTGACTTCCCGGATGTCTTTCCAGAGGAATTGCCAGGTGTTCCACCTGACAGGGATGTTGAGTTCGTAATAGACCTCATTCCAGGAACCGTTCCGATTGCTAGAAGACCTTATAAGATGGCACCCCTAGAACTAGCCGAGCTTAAGAAACAACTCGATAAGTCCTTGAAAAAGGGTTTCATCCGCCCTAGTTCATCTCCGTGGGCTTGCCCCGTCCTATTCGTCAAGAAGAAGGATGGTACGGACCAGATGGTTGTAGATTACCGACCTGTCAATTTGGTCACAATCAAGAACAAATATCCGCTTCCCAGGATCAACGACCTGTACGATCAGCTCGCTGGATCCTCAGTCTTTTCCAAGATGGATTTGAGGTTGGGCTACCATCAAATCAAAATCAGAAACGGGGACATTCCTAAAACGGCCTTTGTTACTCGTTATGGCCAATACGAGTACACCGTCATGTCCTTCGGTTTAACCAACGCTCCAGCCACCTTTTCTCAGTTAATGAACTCAATCTTCATGGAGTATTTGGATAAATTCGTCGTAGTTTATCTCGATGATATACTCATCTACTCCAAGAACGAGGAAGAACATGCCGAACATTTAAGGCTAGTGTTGAAGAAACTTCGAGAGCATCGCCTTTATGCCAAATTTTCTAAATGCGAATTCTGGTTGTCAGAAGTGACCTATCTGGGTCATGTAATATCTGGTAAAGGAATTGCTGTTAACCCTGAGCGAGTTCAAGCCGTCCTTAATTGGACTCCACCTGAATCGGTCAAGCAAGTTCGGAGTTTTCTGGGCTTAGCGAGCTATTGTCGTCGCTTTGTCGAGAACTTCTCCAAGGTTGCTAAACCTCTAACCGAACTCCTCAAGAAAGATAAGAAGTTCGAGTGGACTCCACAATGTGAGCACAGCTTTCAGGAACTGAAAAGACGCCTGACTTCTGCTCCCGTACTGGTACCGCCAGACTTCTCCAAGGACTTTGTTATCTACTGCGACGCCTCGCGACAAGGACTAGGTTGCATCCTTATGCAAGATCGACATGTAATTGCCTACGCTTCACGGCAATTGCACCCACATGAGGAGAATTATCCTACTCATGATCTAGAGCTTGCAGCCGTAGTCTATGCACTTAAAACCTGGCGACATTACCTCCTCGGTAATCGTTGCGAAATATTCACTGATCACCAAAGTCTGAAGTACATCTTCACCCAACCGGATCTGAATCTCAGGCAAAGACGTTGGGTTGAATTGATCACAGACTTCGACTTAGGAATAACCTACACCCCAGGGAAAGCCAACGTCATGGCTGATGCGCTAAGTCGTAAATCTTATTGTAACAACCTGATGTTACAACAAAGTCAACCGCTTCTCCATGAGGAATTTCGGAAGCTTAACCTTCACATTGTTCCTCAAGGATTTCTTTCCACCTTGGTAGCAAAACCTACTCTTACGGATCAAATCATCGCTGCCCAAAAGCGAGATAAGGGAATATCTAAAATCAAAGAGAACATTGCTAGCGGAGGTGCTAGTTGTTTCTCCACAAATGATCATGGTGTTGTGTACTTT
Organism: Triticum dicoccoides; assembly: GCF_002162155.2. NCBI lineage: Eukaryota > Viridiplantae > Streptophyta > Magnoliopsida > Poales > Poaceae > Triticum > Triticum dicoccoides. Next base: position 254,855,826 of record NC_041390.1, on the reverse strand, counting down.
GAGAACCGTCTAGTGGTTCCTAAGAACCAGCATCTACGGCAGTTGATCCTTAAGGAGGCTCATGAATCTCCTCTCACCATTCATCCCGGTAGTACTAAGATGTATCAGGACCTACGCCAGAGGTTCTGGTGGACTAGGATGAAGAGAGAAATTGCTCAGTTTATTGCAAATTGCGACGTCTGTCGTCGTGTAAAAGCAGAGCATCAACGGCCTGCTGGCACCCTTCAACCCTTAGCTATTCCTGAATGGAAATGGGATAAAATTGGTATGGATTTCATTACCGGTTTTCCCAGGACCAAGAGAGGGAATAATGCTATTTTCGTCGTGGTCGATTGTCTTTCCAAAGTAGCCCATTTCTTACCTGTTCGTGAGAGTATAACCGCTAGTCAGCTGGCAGACTTATACATCTCCCGAATAGTGTCCCTCCATGGTGTTCCTTTGGAAATCAACTCGGATCGAGGAAGTCTTTTCACCTCTCGATTTTGGGAAAGTTTCCAAAATGCTATGGGAACTCGTCTCTCCTTTAGCACCGCTTTCCACCCTCAGTCGAGTGGTCAAGTGGAACGTGTCAACCAAATTCTAGAAGACATGCTTCGAGCCTCTGTTATCTCATTCGGAATGGACTGGGAGAAGTGCCTTCCATTTGCCGAATTCGCTTACAACAACAGCTATCAATCTAGCTTGGGTAAAGCCCCTTTTGAAGTTCTCTATGGACGACGGTGTCGAACACCCCTTAACTGGTCAGAGACCGGGGAAAGACAATTCTTTGGCCCGGATATGATTCAGGAAGCAGAAGAACAAGTTCGTATCGTTCGTGAAAAGTTGAAAACAGCCCAATCTCGTCAAAAGAGTCAATATGACCGAAAACATAAGGCTATGACTTTCGAGGTTGACGAGAAGGCTTATCTTCGGGTCACCCCTCTGAAGGGAACCCATCGTTTTGGTATCAAAGGCAAATTGGCTCCTCGTTACATTGGACCTTTTCGCATTCTCGCCAAACGAGGAGAAGTTGCCTACCAGTTGGAACTACCTCCGCACCTCTCCAGAGTCAACGATGTCTTCCACGTTTCTCAACTCAGGCGTTGCTTCTCGGATCCTATCCGTGGAGTGGACCACGAAACGCTTGATCTCCAAGATAATCTTACATATCGAGAGTACCCCATTCGTATTCTCGATCAAACCGAACGTACCACCCGACGTCATAATATCAAGTTTCTCAAAGTTCAATGGTCGCACCATTCTGAGGATGAAGCAACTTGGGAAAGGGAGGATTGTCTTCGACTTGAGTATCCCGCCTTCTTCCCGGAGGAACCCAAATCTCGGGACGAGATTCTTTTGAGTGGGGGTGAGTTGTCACACCCTAGCTAGTTCATGCATTAGAGTGTTGCATCATGTCTATTTCATTTAACAGAAACCTGAAATGGGAATGACAGAACCCCCAGCCCCCTCTGAATCCAACTAGGGTTTACTAAAAATATTTTCGATGAACCTGAAATGCCCTTCTAAAATATCCATCATTTTTGTCTTGGTCCAAAACCTCTGCCAAAAGTGATGCACAATTTCCTAGGTCATCCTAAGGTCTTTGAATTAAATCATAAGTATTTGAATTTGGGCATTTAAAATTTATGAAATATTTCAAATGCTCAAATATTCCCAAACTAAAATGTTCCATGCTGGAAATATTCCAACTAAGGACCAGAGGCAGTTTGGTGAATTTTGGAATGACATAGGTATTTTTAGAAATTCAACAAACCTACAGAATAAAAACAGAAAACAGAAAAAAAGGGAAAACTTACCTGGCGCCACCACAGGCCCACCAGCCAGCCCACCTGGCCGGCCCAGCCCGGCCACCGCTCCAGCGAGCTGCTTGGCTTGCCAGGCAGGCAGCCAAGGTGCTCGGCGGCGGCACCGCAGCTCGCCACGCAGCTGCACGTCGCCCTGCTTCCCCCTCTCGCCGCCCTGCTGGCCTGGACGAGCTCCACGTCGCGCCCCGACCCCCCTGGACACCTCCATTCGCCCCCAGTTCCTCTCCCTCGCGCTCCCACGCCATGGCCGACGCCACCGTCGCCGCACCGCCGCCGTAGCCGTGCTCCCCGTCGTCTCCACGCTGCGCCACTGTGTCCAGAAGCTCCGCCGTCGTCTACTTCTTCGAGCTAGCCAAGCCCCGAGCGCTCGCGTGCCCCGAAGCCGCCGCACCAACCTCGCCCGAACCGCCATCGCCGGAGATCCCCTTCGCCGTCGCCGCCGCAGCAGCTCGTCCCCGACCACGCCGTCCTTTCCATCAAGACTGCAGTGAGCTGGGCTAACTTCCCCTTCCTCTCTTTCTCTCTCTCGTGCACCACAGCGAGCCCACTAAGCTCACCCGCACGCGCCGTCGCGGACCTCTTCGCCGACGTGCTCCCGGCCATCCTCCGGCCACCTCACCTTGTCCATCGCACTCACCACGCCGCGTTGGGGCTAACCATGCACTCCCCGCACCTCACCGCACACTCTAGCCATGAGTTCGTCTTCAACCGAACTCCGGTGGCCGCCAAAGTCGCCGCCGGCGCCAACTCCGGCCACCCCGAGCCCAACCACCACCACCAATAGTCGCGGCTCATCCTCAGCAACACGTAGATGCCTTCCGCCGTCCATTTGGTTGCCGGAATGGCAAAAAGCACTTTCGCCGCCACGTCGGGCTCGCCGGCGGCTAGACGCCGGCGTGTTTGACTCTGACTTTGACCACGGGTGGGCCCCGGTTGACCCCCTGGGTCTATGACATGTGGGGCCCCCTTTGTTAATTAATCCAGTGAGTTTAAATCTAATTTAGTTAAACTAATTGAATACTGACATGCGGGACCCACTGGTCAGTTTGACCTGGACCAGCCCGTTGACCACTGACGTCATCATGACGTAGTGCTGACGCAGTAATTTAATTACTGGAATTATTTTTACACAGGAAATTCCAGAAAATGTTTCAAACTTCCAAAATTCATATAAAATCAACCGTAGCTCCAAATCAAACAAATTATATATGAAAAATGATCAGAAAAATCCAATCTTTCCATCTGTACTGGTTTCATGCATGTTTAAACAAGCTAACCTGCTGTTTATCACAGAACAAGATAAAACACCTTAAATGGCAACTTATGAGTTTGAACTTTGAATCAATGGTCCAAATTAGTTCAAACCCATCTGTTCTTAGTTGCATTAGCCCAATACACTCATTTTGCCATGTCTCATGCATGCATCATATTGTTGCATACTGTTTGGTAATGTTTGTGTATCGGTGCTCTCTGCGGCAGGTTCTGCCCCCGAGGAGTACCGTGATAACCCCGACGAAGAGCAATACCAGTGCACCGACCCGTCAGGCAAGCAACAAACCATTTGATCATATCGATACAATCCCATGTTCTCGCTCCTGCTCTCTTTTACTGCATTAAGACAACGCGTTTCAAACTGCTGTGTGCTACGGTAGTTGAACCCATTTCCTCTGCATGACCTGTCATTGCCACAGTAACTAGATGAAACCCACTAGCATGTGTAGGAGTTGATTGAGCCATATGTATGTGTTGTTCCTACCTTGCTATGCCTGCTAAGCTTAGAGTCGTGTCAGGTCTGGTTCATCTGGGTGATGGGCTAGAGTGAAATGATTATGTCGGTAATGAGAGTGGTGTGGTGAACACGATTTGGTAAAGGTATCGATGAGAGGCCATGTAGGAGTACATGGTGGGTTGTTTCATTGAAGCCGACCTTAAGCACTGAGATCTGTATGTGTGATTTAAGATACAGCTACTACCATGCATTGGGCCCTGAAATATGACCCCGCTCGACTTCTTATTCACCCTAGCTCTCTGTCCAGGAGTTGCAAGTAGTTTCTGGTGTTTGTAGTCTACTGGAGGCCGTGGACAGCGCTGACCGTAGGGGTGGGTTGTGATGCGGTAGGTACATGGCCGGGTGTACCGAATACCCGTTAGGTATCTCGGGAACCCTGTTCACATCGTTCGGGGCCGTATGGGAAACCTCGGCCGGACTCCCTGCGGATGGAACCTGGATAGGCGATAAACCTGGACTAGAGGCTTAAGTGTTTAGGTAGGTCGTGGTCTACACCCACGTCGGCTTTCGCTTGAAGTCTGCCGAGCACATGTCGTGTGCAGACGCTAAGTGGTGGAAACATGTATGAAGAAGTACACCCCTGCAGGGTTATCATAACCTATTCGAATAGCCGCGTCCGCGGTAAAGGACTACTTGGTTGCCTATACAGTTCATAGACAAGTAAATGGAAACTACTAAAAGCCTCAAGATAAGTGTGAGTGCCGAGGATGGTTCTTCTGTAGGAAGACGGAGGCGGATCCTCGGTAGTGTATTGAAGTGGTGAGTAGTGGACTCGTGTGCGCAAAACCATCTTCAAGTTGAAGTATCGTAGGATAGTCTAGCCAAGAGTCAAAGCTGGCTTGCTGCAATAGCTCCACCAACCCTTCTTGATACTATGCATGTATGTAGGATCTGATGTAAGTCTTGCTGAGTACCTTTGTACTCATGTTGCTATAATTTACATTTTTTTACAGAAGACGCTGCAACCCCTTCTGATGGGTTCTATGTAGACGTTGACATCAACGAGTAGGCTAAAGGCCCAGGTGGTGATCCTGAGCTTGTGAAGGACCATGTAGTATAGCTAGGCTTTCCAAGCCTCTTTTATTTTACTAGTTGTCTTTACTCAAACAAGTTACTTCCGCTGTTGGTTTGTATGACTGTATGACTTGAATGTTGGGTCGTGAGACCCGTACCTTTGTGTATGTTATGTATGGCTCCCTGAGCCTTAAATAAAGTACTTGTGTCGTAGAGTCATGTTGTGATGCTTCGTTGTATTTGCACATATCGAGCATATTGTGTGTATGATTGAAATGCTTGGTATGTGTGGGATCTGACTATCTAGTTGTTTATCTTTAGTAGCCTCTCTTACCGGGAAATGTCTCCTAGTGTTACCGCTGAGCCATGGTAGCTTGCTACTGCTCTGGAACACTTAGGCTGGCCGGCATGTGTCCTTCTTCGATCCTGTGTCTGTCCCTTCGGGGAAATGTCATGCTTTGAGTACCGGAGTCCTGTTAGCCCGCTACAGCCCGGTTTACCGGAGTCCTGCTAGCCCAGTGCTACAGCCCGGACCCACTTGCTGATGACCGACACGTTCGAAGCTGGGTCATGGATGCCTGTACCTGTAAGTCTGTGCCACTTTGGGTTTACGACTAGTCATGTCAGCCCGGGCTCCTTATCATATGGATGCTAGCGACACTATCATATACGTGAGCCAAAAGGCGCAAACGGTCCCGGGCAAAGGTAAGGCGACACCCGTGGGGATACCGTGCGTGAGGCCGCAAAGTGATATGAGGTGTTACCGGCTAGATCGATGTGACATCGAGTCGGGGTCCTGACACCATAATTGTTCATAGCTCGATTGGCGAAGCGTCTGAAGACATCCTGCACTTCAGTCTTGTAAAGGATTATGTGCACCCAAGTATATCTAGAATAATCATCAACAATAACAAAGCCATAGAGGCAAGCAGTAGTAGTAAGAGTTGAGTAATGAGTGGGACCGAAAAGATCCATGTGGAGCTGTTTGAAGGGTCGAGTGGTTGTCATGATTGTCTTCGAGGGATGTTTGGCCCTCGTCATCTTCCCTGCTTCACAGGCACCACATAAGTGATCTTTCTTGAACTTGACGCCCTCGATGCCTATGACATGCTTCTTCTTTGCAAGGGTGTGGAGGTTCCTCATGCCAGCATGCCCTAGCCTCTGATGCCAGAGCCAGCATTTTGAAGCCTTTTCTAGAAGACATACGGCAAGTTGTGGTCCTACCGAAAAATCTACCACGTACAAATCATCTTTCCGATACCCTTCAAACACTAGAGACTTGTCAGATTCCATTAGTACAAGGCAACGATATTTTCCAAATATTACGATCATGTTCAAATCGCAAAGCATTGAGACAGACATTAAGTTGAAGCCAAGGGATTCAACAAGCATGACTTTATCCATGTGTTGATCCTTTGAGATTGCAACTCTACCTAGACCCAATACCTTACTTTTACCAGTGTCTGCAAATGTGATGTGACTCTTGTCGGATGGACGTAAGGTTGAGTCCATAAGAAGGCGTCTTTTGCCAGTCATGTGGTTGGTACACCCACTATCAATAATCCATTCTGAAGACGTTGGTGTCGTACCCTACAGTGCAGTTAGGGGGATAGGCTTCACGAAGAGAATTGTGAAGCAAAAACATTTGACGAGCCAGTGGGTTATTAAAGCTTAGATCCAGATTAGGACTGATAGGGAGAGTAGAAAGCGATTCAGGAACGAAGTACATAGTAAGACCATTCGGGCATTTGATCTTGCGCCCTACAAGATATTTAAGGTCCCCAGCAATAGCGTCAGACGATTTTGGTTTTCTGCTGGAGACCTTTCCCTGCAAAAGAGAGTTAAGCTTTCTTAGCCACCCACACCTTCAAAGGGTGGCTTAGAAGCAATAAGTCTAAGTGCAGCGTCTGAGAATTTTGGCTTTGAAGCCCTAGCAAAAAGTCTTGCAGGCGGACAATAGTACTCATAAGAATAAGCAGAATAGTTCTTGGTCTTATGAACATGGCGGTTTGATGAACCGTGCTCATATTCATAGGCCTGAGTACGGTTTCCCTGCAAAACATTTGCGTTAGTGCGACTCACGTGAGTCCTCTGTCTGTATGAAGCCTTTGGACCGTATGAAGTCTGTGGTCTGAGGTTTGTCTTCTTCACGTGTGGTGTCATGATGACATTCACAGGAAGATTCTCCAGACACTTTTTTGGAACCCAGATCTTCTTCATAGGCGGTCCATTCCTGCAGTTAGTACCAATGTACCTGGCAAACACTTCACCATTTTGATTCTTAAACAGTTTATAGTTTGCATCAAAGGATTCATCAATGACAATGGGATTTGCACAAGAGAAGCCAGATAGATTGGATAGATCTGCTGAAGATTCCTTTGCAGCAACCCATGTGGTTTTGGGGTACTGCTCAGGTTTCCAGTAAGAGCCATCAGCATTCATTTTCCTTACGAACCCAACACCCTCTTTCCTCGGGTTTCGGTTCAAGATCTGCTTTTTGAGGACATCACATAGTGTCTGATGCCCTTTAAGACTTCTGTACATCCCTGTTTCAAGCAATGTCTTCAACCTAGCATTCTCATCATCAATAGCAGTGGAATCCTCAGCAGAGGGGTTAGTTCCCACATCAACAGTTGAAGATATTGCAACAGTAGTAGCAGTAGAACATTCAGCAACAGTAGTAGCATTATCACGCTCAATGCACTTAAGACATGGTGGTTCAAATCCTTCCTGAGCAGAACTGATCTGTTTGGAGCAAAGTGACTCATTTTCCTTTTGAAGATCTTCATGAGCCGTTCTCAATTTCTCAAGATCTTGCTTCCTTTGAAGATAATCATAGGAAATATTTTCATGAGTTGTTGAGAGCGTTTCATGACGACTTTCAAGTTCCTCATACTTAACGTGAAGATTTTTTATATCTTCAATTAAGGACTCAGAACGAGTCATTTCAGTGCCTAACAGATCATCGCTTTTGTCTAACAGTTTTTGAATATGTTCCATGGCTTTCTGTTGTTTAGTTGCAATTTTAGCAAGTGTTTTGTAGCTGGGTTTTGAACCACAATTAGAGTCATCGTCACTGGATGTTTGATAGTGAGTAGTGCGTGTGTTTACCTTGGCACCGCGTGCCATGAAGCAGTAGGTAGGAGCGGAGTAGTCCTTGTCATTTGCATCGGTGTCGGTGATGAGGTCATTGTCTTCAGTGTTGAAGATGGACTTGGCAACGTATGCTGTAGCCAGACTTGCGACGCCAGAATCAGACTCCTCCTCAGACTCCACCTCCGCCTCCTCAGAAGCGGACTCCTCCTCTGAATCCATTTCCTTGCCAACAAACGCACATGCCTTGCCAGATGAGCTCTTCTTGTGTGATGAAGACTTTGAAGAAGACTTGGAAGAGGACTTTGAGTATTTCTTCTTCTTCTTGTCGTCAGAGTCATATTCCTTGCTCTTCGTCTTATTTTTGTTGTCATTGTCCCACTGCGGACACTCAGAGATGAAGTGGCCAGGTTTCTTGCACTTGTGACATGTTTTCTTCTTGTAGTCATGAGCAGAAGCTTCATCATTCCTTGAGCTTGATCGGGAATACTTTCTGAAGCCTTTCTTCTTGGTGAATTTTTGGAACTTCTTGACAAGCATAGCAAGTTCCCTTCCAATGTCTTCAGGATCATCAGAACTGGTGTCAGATTCTTCTTCAGATGAGGAGACAGCTTTTGCCTTCAAGGCACGAGTTTGCCCATAGTTTGGACCGTAGATATCTCTTTTCTCAGAAAGCTGAAACTCATGTGTGTTGAGCCTCTCAAGTATGTCAGACGGCTCGAGTGTCTTGAAATCAGGACGTTCTTGAATCATCAGGGCTAGGGTGTCAAACGAACTGTCAAGTGATCTCAGTAGTGTCTTGACGACTTCATGCTTGGTGATCTCAGTAGCACCAAGGGCTTGAAGCTCATTCGTGATGTTAGTGAGTCGATCAAATGTGAGCTGGACATTCTCATTGTCATTTCTCTTGAAGCGGTTGAAGAGGTTGCGAAGGACACTGATTCTCTGATCTCTCTGGGTTGAGATGCCTTCATTGACCTTGGAGAGCCAGTCCCAGACTAGCTTAGATGTTTCCAAAGCACTCACGCGGCCATACTGTCCTTTGGTCAGATGACCACAAATGATATTGTTGGCAGTAGAGTCCAATTGAACGAACTTCTTGACGTCAGCAACATTGACACCTTCTCCAGCCTTGGGAACGCCGTTCTTGATGACATACCATAGGTCGACGTCAATGGCTTCAAGATGCATGCGCATCTTATTCTTCCAGTAGGGATATTCAGGTCCATCGAAGACGGGGCACGCAGCGGAGACTTTAATTATCCCTGCAGTCGACATAGCTAAAACTCCAGGTGGTTAAACCGAATCACACAGAACAAGGGAGTACCTTGCTCTGATACCAATTGAAAGTGCGTTATATCGACTAGAGGGGGGTGAATAGGCGATTTTTATGAAAGTCTTCAAAACGTGAAAGTTATGAAGACAAACGACCGAAACAAACCTATTACCCTGCAGCGGAAGGTAGACTACACTAGGCAAGCCATAGTCAAGTATTCAATAGAGTGAAAGCACAATGACTAAGAGTAGCAATGTAGTAAGGATCAAGTAGGAAGAAATTATGAAGCCAAACAGAACACGCAGTCACTCGGTGAAGATAAAAGATAGTGCAATCATACAATGTCTTCACAAGGAGTAACAGTACGTAAAGAGAAGGGAAGGATGAAACCAGTGACTTGTTGAAGACAATGATGTGTTGGACCAGTTCCAGTTGCTGTGACAACTGTACGTTTGGTTAGGGCGGCTAGGTATTTAAACCTGAGGACACACAGTCCCGGACACCCAGTCCTGAACACGCAGCTCAGGACACCCAGTCCTCACCGTATTCCCCTTGAGCTAAGGTCACACAGACCTCGCCCAATCACTCTGGTAAGTCTTCAAGGTAGACTCCCAAACCTTCACAGACTTTGTTCACCGGCGATCCACAATGTCTCTTGGATGCTCAGAACGCGACGCCTAACCAGCTGGAGGATGCACAGTCCTCAAGTGTAATAAGTCTTCAGATCACACAGATAAGAAGACTTAAGTGATGCCTAATTCTCTTTGGCTCTGGGTGGTTAGGGCTTTATCGTGGCAAGGAATTCTCTCTCAAATGCTTCGAGGTGGGTTGCTCTCAAACGACAGAAGCCGTACACTAACTCTGAGCAGCCAACCGTTTATGGTTGTAGGGGGTGGGCTATTTATAACCACAAGGCAACCCGACCTGATTTGTCCGAAATGACCCTAGGTCACTAAGGAACTGACATGTGTTCCAACGGTCAGATTTCAAACTTACATGGCAACTTCACTTGGGCTGCAAGCAAAGCTGACTTGTCCGACTCTGGACAAGATTCGCTCTCATAGTCTTCACTCGAAGACATAGGTTTTGGTTAGGCATCACTTCAGTCATTCTGACTGGTTCTCTTGGACCCCATTAACAGTACGGTGGTTCCTATGACTCAACAAAGAAGAAAAAGAACTACGAAAGATCTAAGTCTTCGAGCTCCATAGGCTTCATGTGATGTCTTCTCTTGTCATAGTCTTCGATGTGAATATCTTCATATACCACCTTTGACTTCAATGTCTTCATACATTTTTAGGGGTCATCTTTGGTAGGAAAACCGAATCAATGAGGGACTTCTACCTGTGTTATCCTGCAATTCTTACAAACACATTAGTCCCTCAACTAAGTTTGTCGTCAATACTCCAAAACCAACTAGGGGTGGCACTAGATGCACTTACATTCGCACATGACGATAAACGCCGAGATAAGAAGAATAGAGTCCGGGGCCAAATCGTGAAAGTCTAGCCCGTAATAGAACATGAGCCCTCGGACGAAGGTGTTAAGGGCAAACCCCAACCCGTGGAGGAAGTGGGACATGAACACGACCCTCTTGCGGGATTTGGGGGCGGGAATAACCTGCCCCTCGGTAGGAAGCCGATGATGGATTTCAGCGGTCAGGTACCTCGCCGCCCGAAGCTTTGCAATGTCTTCCTCCGCAATAGAAGAAGCTACCCACCGGCCTTGACGGCTAGATACGGACATGATTGGGGCTGGTGGCGACCGAAACCTGGGTGTTGGAACTCGGGGTAGCTGGGGTTGAGAAAGAGGCAAGCGTGGAAGAAAAAGACGGGTTTGTACCCCTATATAAAGGTTGCAAATATCAAACGTGTCTGGATCCCGATTCTAAGTCACACCGATCTAGCCTGTAACACCTCATATCACTTTGCGGCCTCATGCACGGTATTCCCACGGGTGTCGCCTTACCATGGCCCGGGACCGTTTGCGCCTTTTGGCTCACGTATATGATAGTGTCGCTAGCATCCATATGATAAAGAACCCGGGCCGACATGACTAGTCGTGAACCCAAAGCGGCACCAACCTATGGGAACAAGCATACATGAATCACATCGAGCATGTCGGTCAGCAATGTGTGAATCCGGGCTGTAGCACTGGGCTAACAGGACTCCGGGAACCCGGGCTGTAGCAGGCTAGGCAGGACTTCGGATGTCACCGCGTGACATTTCCCCGAAGGGAAAGACACAGGAACGAAGTGAAACACATGCCGGCCAGTCAAGTGTCCTGAGCAGTAGTGCTGGGCTAGCAGGACTCCGGTGAACCGGGCTGTAGCGTACTACTATGGCTCATGGAAGCACTAGACTACATTTCCCCATAAGAGAGGCTGCCAAGGATAAACAACTAGATTGTCGGATCCCACACATACCAAGCATTTCAATCATACACACAATATGCTCGATATGTGTAAATACAACATGGCATCACAACATAACTCTACAACTCAAGTATTTATTCATTAGGCTCCGAGGAGCGAGATATTACAAACATGGGTCTCATGACCCAACATACAGAGCATTCAAGCAAGAAGGACATGCGGAAGCTTCACATGTCTGAGTACAGACATCTACAAAAGAAAAAAGGCTGAGAAGCCTGGCTATCTACAAGACCCTCCCAAGGGTACAAGATCGTAGCTGAGGTAACAAGCTAAACGTCGAAGTCCACGCGGAACTACTAGCGAGACTGAAGTCTCTCTGCAAAAAAAACATAAATTAAGCAAACGTGAGTACAAATGTACTCAGCAAGACTTACATCAGAACTAACTACATATGCATCATTATCAACGAAGGGATGGTGGAGTTTAACTGCAGCAAGCCAACTTTGACTCGATGGCTATCCTGAACTGCGACTGCAAGTAACTCTTTAGGGGTGGCGCACACGACTCCACATATTCACCATATCAATACACCACTATGGATCCGCTCCCGTCTCCCTACGAGAAGGCCATCCATAGCACTCACGCTTATCTTGCGCATTTTAGAGTATCCACTTTCACTTGTCTATGAACTATGCACGGGGTCCAAGTTTCCATATCCGAGGAATCCGGCTATTCGAATAGATAATGATAACCCTACAGGGGTGTACTTCTTCACACACGCTCCCACCACTTACCGTCGTTTACACGACATGTACTCGACAACCTTCAAGCGAAAGCCCAACGAGGGTGTCGGCCACGGCCTACCTAAACAGTCAAGTCTCTAGTCCAGGTTTATCGCCTATCCAGGTTCCATCCGCAGGGAGTCCGGCCGATGTTTCCACATACGGCCCCGAACGGTGTGAAGAGGGTTCCCGAGACACCAAACGGGCACCCGGTACACCATGCCACGGTGTATCTACCGCATCATAGCCCACCCCTAGGGTCAGTGCTACGCACGGCCACCAACAAATAACCTACAAACACCAGAAACTTGTTGCAACTCCTGGACAAAGTACTCGGGTGATTAAGAAGCCGAGAGGGTCAATTAAGGATCCCAATGAGTGGTAGTAGCTGTTCATGGATCACAGACACAGAACTCAGTTCCTGAGGACGGTTTCAATGAGACAACCCACCATGTACTCCTACATGGTCTCTCACCGAGGGAGTCCTGGATTAGGGGGTGTCCGGATAGCCGGACTATACCTTCGGCCGGACTCCTGGACTATGAAGATACAAGATTGAAGACTTCGTCCCGTGTCCGGAAGGGACTTTCCTTGGCGTGGAAGGCAAGCTTAGCGATATGGATATGTAGATCTCCTACCATTGTAACAGACTCTGTGTAACCCTAGCCCTCTCCGGTGTCTATATAAACCGGAGGGTTTTAGTCCATAGGACGAACAACAATCATACCATAGGCTAGCTTCTAGGGTTTAGCCTCCTTGATCTCGTGGTAGATCTACTCTTGTACTACCCATATCATCAATATTAATCAAGCAGGACGTAGGATTTTACCTCCATCAAGAGGGCCCGAACCTGGGTAAAACATCGTGTCCCCTGCCTCCTGTTACCATCCGCCTAGATGCACAGTTCGGGACTCCCTACCCGAGATCTGCCGGTTTTGACACCGATATTGGTGCTTTCATTGTGAGTTCCTCTGTGACGTCACTTTTAGGCCCGATGGCTCCTCCGATCATGAACGACGATGCAATCCAGGGTGAGACTTTTCTCCATGGATGGATCTTCGTATTTGGCGGCTTTGCACTGCGGGCCAATTCGCTTGGCCATCTGGAGCAGATCGAAAGCTACGCCCCTAGCCGTCAGGTCAGATTTGGAAGTTTAAACTACACAGCGGACCTCCGCGGAGACTTGATCTTCGACGGATTCGAGCCGCAGCCGAGCACGCCGCACTATCACGATGGGCATGATCTAGCATTGCCGCCGAACAGTGCCCTGGAGGTCGCACCCGCATCAGCTCCGACCCTTAATTCGGAGCCATCCTCGCCAATCGAGGATGGGTGGTTGGACACCGCCTCGGGGGCTGCAATCTCTATGGCGATCGAGCCAAACACCAGCCCTATTCTCGAAGCCCGTGACTCCAAGGAGCCGGACTCCTCTCCAGACTCCGAGCCCTCCGCGCCCCTACCGACCGAACCCGATTGGGCGTCGATCATGGAGTTCACCGCCGCGGACATCTTTCAGCACTCGCCCTTCGGCGATATTCTGAATTCACTAAAGTCTCTCTCTTTATCAGGAGAGCCCTGGCCAGACTATGGTCAACAAGGTTGGGATGCGGATGATGAAGAAATTCAAAGCCCACCCACCACCTACTTTGCAGCCACTTTCGATAATTTAAACGACGTGCTCGACTTCGACTCCGAAGACATCGACGGTATGGACGACGATGTAGGAGATGAACATGAACCAACGCCTATAAGGCACTGGACAGCCACCTCATCTCATGATGTATCCATGGTGGACACACCCAAAGGAAGCGACGACGAGGAACACAGAGATGCAACGAGGGATCGTTCACTCGAAAAGCAATCAAAGCAGCGACGTAAGCGCCGCTCCAAGCCCCGCCTCGATAGAGACAGCAGCCATATAGACCCAGCCATAGAGCAGGACGAGCCGACGGACAACGAACATGCCTTCGAGCAACCGTCCGAACAGGGCAACTTGGATAAACAAACTGAACACCCTGTCCCCGGCGAAAACAACAGTCCGGACGACCTTACGCCGGATAGGCTCATGGAGCAGAAGAACCTCCACAAAAGGCTCGTCGCCACTGCGCGTAGCCTGAAAAAGCAGAAGCGGAAGCTCAAAAATGCGTAAGATGCACTCAGCATCAGATGGAGCAAAGTACGCAACACTGCAGACAAATATGGCGGCAGTCGCCGCACAAAAAACTATCCAAAGCGAAAGCTACTGCCTGAATTTGGCGAGGAGGCCTTAGAGCCCCCGCAGTCAAAAAATAGGAAAGCCACCCGGTCGGATAGACGACCGCATGGCCAGCATGGAGCGGCAATTGGTTCCGCACACAAGCCGGCACGCGATCCACCAAAGGATCCGCATCAAAAAGATGGCCCAGCCAGATCTATCTACGGGCCAAGAAAGCAAGCTCTAGTAAGCAATGCAACACAACAAATATCCGAACATCACGGCACACCCAAATGCAGGGGTGCCGAACACCCCCTATGTTTCACCGATGAGGTGCTGGACCATGAATTTCCAGTGGGATTCAAGCCCGTAAACATAGAGGCGTACAACAGAACAACAGACCCTGGGGTCTGGATCGAGGATTATATACTCCACATACACATGGCCTGAGGAGATGACCTCCACGCCATAAAATACTTACCCCTCAAGCTTAAAGGGCCAGCCCGGCATTGGCTCAAAAGCCTTCTCAAAAACACCATTGGAAGTTGGGAAGAGCTTGAGGATGCTTTCCGGGCAAATTTTCAAGGGACCTATGTCCGCCCTCCGGATGCAGACGATCTCAGCCACATAACTCAACAGCCCAGAGAGTCTGCTCGGAAATTCTGGAACAAATTTCCTACTAAAAAGAATCAGATAGTTGACTGTCCGGACGCCGAAGCCCTAGCAGCTTTTAAGGATAATGTTCGAGACGAATGGCTCGCCAGACACCTCGGCCAAGAAAAGCCAAGAACAATGGCCGCATTAACAAGCCTCATGACCCGCTTTTGCGCAGGAGAGGACAGCTGGTTGGCAAGATGTAGCACCAGCGACCCAAGTACATCCGAAGTTAGGGATGGAAACGGAAAACCCCGACGCAGCAAGGACCAGCGCCGGAATAAGGGAAACAACCCAAAGAGCACGGCGGTCAACGCCGGTTTCAAAAGCTCGCGGCAGAATCAGAGAAAGTCGCCCCTCAAGGATGACAGGGACGAGCTATCCAACTTAAACAAAATCTTGGACAAGATATGTCAAATACACAGTACTCCCGGGAAGCCTGCGAACCATACCCATAGAGATTGTTGGGTTTTCAAGCAATCCGGCAAACTCAACGCCGAACACAAGGGGATCGACACACCAAGTGAGGACGACAACGAACCCCACAAGCAGAGCACCAGGAAACAAAAGGATTTCCCACAAGAAGTCAAAACAGTAAACTTACTTCACATGACAAACAGAATGGCGCCAACAGAGATACGCGCCATACGGCCTATCCCAAAGGAGTCTCGCCAATGGTTGTTAAAATCGATCACCTTCGACCATCAAGATTACTCTAGAAGTATCCGGAATGCAGGCTAGACTGCCTTGGTATTAGATCCAATAATCGGCGAAATCCACTCTACAAATGTCCTGATGGACGGTGGTAGTGGTCTAAACCTGTTATACCAGGACACAATCCGCAACATGGGGATAGACCCAACAAAAATTCGCCATAGCAAAACCTCCTTTCAAGGGGTAACGCCAGGCCCGGATGCCCGTTGTATGGGTTCTCTCCGGCTAGAAGTTATGTTTGGCTCCCCCGATAACTTCCGTCGCGAACAGCTAACTTTCCACATCGCCCCATTCTCAAGTAGCTATCAAACACTGCTGGGGCGCGAAGCTTTTGCCCGCTTTAACCAATACCGCATTATGCATCTCTTACACTTAAGATGCCCGGTCCACGAGGCATCAACTCATTAAAGGGAAAACATTGAGTGTTTCTCCCACGCGGAAGACAGTGCGGCTGCCTTGATAGCCCCACAATAAAGCGACTTCACCAGCCAAAGCACCTAAATGGGTCGTCAAGACCACGGACACGGCTAGACGAGTCCGGCATAAACATACAATTGATAAAGGCTTAATAGCCGTATACCCCTGTACTAGGGGCTCCGCGCATATAAAATAAGAGACAATAAAGCTCAATTTTACCCATTTCCATTTATACTTTGTTTATTTAGTATAACTCATGTTCGGCACGATCTTTCTTTAACTAAGTTCCTCTCTTTTACAGATGAACACCGTGCTACGCCCGTCCAGGATACGGCACAATGGAGACACAAGAGCAGACGTGCAGCAGGACCCGTTCCAAGGATTCTTTTCAGATTAAGACCCTGCGTAAACCTTTTTACTGTCTCTTGTTGATACACATCCCCTGGTTTCTTGGTATAACCAAGGAGGAGGCTGGCGTTTCGGCATGTGGCCACGTCAGAGTTTTGCGCATACTTGGACACTAGGGGCTTATTACTAAGGGTGTTATCCCGCCCGCCCTCATAAAGACCGAATACCTTAGGGAGTGTTCGGCGTCGCGAGTTTGGCCTTATATGCATCAGCTCCGAATCATGTCTTTGGTCAAATGTTGGGTTTGCCCGGCTCCTATGTTTTGCTACCTTACGTTCCACTCTATCGGCTAAGGCGGCACCAGGAGAACTACTGCGATTGTGCCCCGGTTCGGCCAGGCGAGCACCTCAGTAGAGAAAGCCGAAAACTGACTGTCATGATATAGCATGAGACTGGTCAACCACTCGATGACTTACCGGAATCTTTAGGATTCCTCCGCATTAACGAAGGGCCGCTTCCCGGCCAGGCACATACGCGCCCCGAGTTCGGGCGAGCGCAGGCGCCACCAGGGGCTATATAAGTAGCCTCACTGTCAAACTCCTATGGCTAAGTGAAAGTGATAAAGCATCATAGTCCGATTGCCTAGTTCGCTGCGCTATCACCTCCTTTGTAGGACCAAGACATTGGATCAAGTGTGAAAATGCGCCTTCTGCGAACACCCCCGCATTATGTGCGTGGGGGCTGAAGCCGACGACTGCCATCTTTCAGATTATATATACATATATGTTAAACGGCCGCATAGGAGGTATTATAATACTTGCAGGAACAAGTATAAAAAGCTTCTACAATTTATCAAAATATTGTTTTACAATAATATATGCTATTCGAATATAGTATCCTTCGAGCACTGCGTCTCTATTAAACGAGCGCCTTGCAGAACTTCCTGAAAATAGTGCTCGGCGGGTAATCGGCTTCCATCCAAGTCTGGGGATGCAACAGTGGCTCTGGCCTCTCTGGCCACAGATGACTCATGACATACTTCATGGCGAGTCCGGACAACCTATTTAGCTTGGCCCATTCGGCCAAATGATCGGCTAATGACAGCGGACGCTCCGGATTGTGGAACTGCGACCAAAAGAGCTTTTCCACTTCGCGATCTTCTTGATCTCGGAAGTGTTCGGCCGCATCTGCGGCACTCGCTGCGAAATCCAGATAGGTGTCCGCCGTACTCCACATCCGGTCTAATGGAGCATGTTTAGGATCAGAGAACTTCCTCCGCAGCATAAAGGGCTTTCCAGCCGCGATCTCTCTGCCCTGACGCAACTCCTCCTTCATAGCTCTCATCGCAGAGCGAGCATCTTTGTCATCGGCAACGGCCTTCTCCAGGTCCGTCTGTTCCGCCCGATCTTCTTTTTCAAGAAGCTTGCAACGGTCAGCAGCGTTCTTCAGATTCACGGCCATCTCGGTCATTTCCTTCTTGCTTCGGCAGTGAGCAGCATGTTCGGCTTTCAGCTCTTCAATTGCCTTTCTGGTAGCCGCATCACTTTTCCTGGCTTGCTCCTTGGCTCGAGCAAGTTCAGCCCGAAGATTCTCCATGGCAGCAGCACCATCTGCATCAAGCGCACACATTGTAAGATACTGGCATAAAGCTCCTCTTACCAGGTGCTGCCGGAGAAATTACATACCTTGTGCCTCGTCAAGCCGCTTGTTGACAAGTGCGATGTTGGCATCTGCCACGTCAAGTTGCCGCTTTAGCTCGGCAAATTCATCAGTCCGGCTTGCCACCGGACACTTCACCACCTACATATGAAGGCGGCATATTAGACCTGGGATTATGATCCTCTACGCCTCGTTACTTTCGACAACGCACAGAGTCTTAGGGGCTACTATCTACACAGGGCGCATCTTATTTATGCGCAACTATCCAAAAAAGGGTACATTATTTCGCGTACCTCAAAACCTGTCAGTAAACTCCTGACGGCCTCGTGCAATCCGCTCTCCGGGGATGAAATCCTCTCAATCCCCGTACCCATCAATGCACGGTGCTCCTCTGAGATAGATGCTCGCCCTAGCAGATCCTTCAGCTCCTCCGACCGCGCACCAGACGGTGTCGGACTCGTCCGATGGCCCTTTTCGAAGGCCGGACACGGAGGGCTTTGGGGGGCCATATGACTACCTTCCAGCCCTGCTGGATTCGGAGAAACCCTCCGCGATGATACCTCAGGATCGCCCGCCTCGCAAGGCGGTACGGCAGGGGGAGGCGTTCCGCTCTCCATCATCTCCGGAAGAAGATCCATCGAAGACGAGTTCTGCTGAGAAGGGCTAAGGTCCGAGCTACAAGGTAAATTTTCGATTACTCTTCTCAGATATAACGCAAGGATTTCTCTCATTTCTTAAAAAGAAAAACTCCTCTCTACTTACGGCTCGGTGGAGGGCTGATCCCCTTGAGGGCATAATTCGGCTGAAGTATCCTCCGGCGCAGGGCCCTCTGACAAAGATTTCTTCCCCCGCTTTGAGGCCATGGTCTCCGGGTCGTGAGAGGCGGTCCTCTTCTTCCTTGAGGAGAGGAATTTTCGATTCCTCCCTTCTGGACAACCTTCTTCGAGGAGACTGTAGCTTCCTTGTCCCCTCCCTCGCTTTCCTCCGAAGGCACAACCTCCAACATCCTGACTAGCACGGGATCCGGTGTGGTCTCGGGGAGGGGGGTCGGACACCTGATTAGCTTTGCTTTCGCTATCCACTCATGTTTAAAGGACATCTCTTTTAGGGGCAATTTTATGATAAATATACGGATAGCGAGTCCGGGCACAAGGCTACGTACTTGAGTATCCGGACGATTGTAGCTCAGACCTGCATCCTCCATAGAATCCGGACACACTACTTGTGGTCCGAAGAACAATTTGTACATCTCCACGGGCGTCATGCCAAGAAAATGTTGGAGAACTCGTGGTCCCTCCGGGTTGAACTCCCACAGGCGGAGGGGGCGACGTTTGCAGGGCAGAACTCGGCGAATTAACATAACCTGCGTCACCACGACCAGACTGATGTCTCTTTCTAGGAGATCTCGGATGCGGCCCTGCAACAGGGCCACGTCCTTTGCCGACCCCCAGTCTAGCCCCTTATTGACCCATGACGCCAGTCGTGGCGGGGGACCCGAGCGGAAAGCAGGCAGCGCCACCCACTTGGTGCTCCTGGGAGCTGTGATATAAAACCACTCTCGTTGCCATAAGCTGGACTCCCCTCGAAAAAGTCCTCGGGCCATGGAGCACCAGCATTCTTGCTTATAAAAGCACCTCTGCACTCCACGTGCCGTCCCTCGATCATCTTCGGCTCTACTTTGAAGGTCTTGAGCCATAGTCCGAAGTGAGGAGTAATACGGAGGAAGGCTGCACACACGATGATGAATGAGGAAATATGGAGGATGGACTCTAGAGCTAAGTCGTGAAATTCTAGCCCATAATAAAACATGAGCCCCCTCACGAAGAGATCCGTCGGGAAGCCTAGCCCCCAAAGGAAGTGAGACATGAACACCACACTCTCACCAGGCTTGGGAGTGGGAATGACCTGCCCTTGAGCAGGCAGCCTATGCGAGATTTTGCCGGTCAAGAACCGAGCCTCTCTCAACTTCAGCACGTCCTCCTCCGTGATGGAGGAGGGCATCCATCGGCCTCGAAGGTCGGAAACGGACATTGTGGAAGGTCTGAAGCGCCTGAAATCTGGAGCCTTGGGTGTTGGAACTCGAGGCGAAGGGCGAACTTGTTTGAGATTGAAAGAAAGGACTAAGGCCTTGGTTTCTTTATAAGAGGTTGAATACCAAGGGCCCTCCCCGTGACCGTTTGGGACTCGCCTTTGATCGAGAAAACATACCAACGGGTACGGTTGGGTTACCCACGCCCGTATTGATGAGAATCCCGGAATAAGGGGACACGATCTCTGCTTTGACAAGACATGCCATGGAAACCACCTCGCTAAATGCGCTGAGGTGGGACAGTAAAACAATTCGAATAAAGACTTGGTCGTGGTGTGATGTCATGCTACGGAATATGTCAGCAGATTAGATTTGTGTAAATATTATTCTCTCTATGGCAATATGTGGAAACTTATTTTGCAGAGCCGGACACTACCTTTGTGTTCAAAATCTTCTATGAAGTTCTTAGAGGAGGAACCCACCTTGCAATGCCGAAAAAAATCTGCGCGCTGGACTCGTCGTCATTGAAGCCTGGTTCAGGGGCTACTGAGGGATTCCTGGATTAGGGGGTGTCTGGATAGCCGGACTATACCTTCGGCTGGACTCCTGGACTATGAACATACAATATTGAAGACTTCGTCCCGTGTCTGGAAGGGACTTTCCTTGGCGTGGAAGGCAAGCTTGGCGATACGGATATGTAGATCTCCTACCATTGTAACCGACTCTGTGTAACCCTAGCCCTCTCCGGTGTCTATATAAACCGGAGGGTTTTAGTCCATAGGACGAACAACAATCATACCATAGGCTAGCTTCTAGGGTTTAGCCTCCTTGATCTTGTGGTAGATCTACTCTTGTACTACCCATATCATCAATATTAATCAAGCAGGACATAGGGTTTTACCTCCATCAAGAGGGCCCGAACCTGGGTAAAACATCATGTCCCCTGCCTCCTGTTACCATCCGCCTAGATGCACAGTTCGGGACCCCCTACCCGAGATCCGCCGGTTTTGACACCGACACTCACCGCTACCTTTACCAAATCGTGTTCACACACTTAGCTCACACACAGTAGGACATGTTCACACACCTTCGATTCATCCCCGATTAATCATACCTGACACAACTCTATGCAATAGCAGGCATGACAAACAAGCATGAATGAGTAGGCACATCAGGGCTCAAACAACTCCTAATCATGCTAGTGGGTTTCATCTATTTACTATGGTAATGACAGGTCATGCAGAGGAAAGGGGTTCAACTACCGCAGCATGTAACAGTTGAATCGTTGTTGTCCTAATGCAGTAAAAGAGAGCAGGGGCGAGAGAGTGGGATTGTATCAGAATGAACAAGGGGGTTTTGCTTGCCTGGCACTTCTGAAGGTAGTATAGTTCTTCATCGGTGTCATCGAACTCATCGTCGGAACCACGTCTATCGAGATGGGACAACTTCCGGCAATAAAGAAGGAAACACAATCAACACAATGCAACAAACATGATGTATGATCATGGCATGTTAAGGTACTGAATTCACCTGATGCAACAGTTAGTCATATTAATTGAAGTGGAATTCAAACATATAGCAAATTCCAACTCCAAAACTACATACCATATATTCCATAAACATGAATTGTCCTAGTTTGTGATGTTAACTTGCTCAAACATGCATGAACATGGCATAAACAGATTCTTCATATTTTTCTGATTAATTTTCATATATAAATTATTTGATTTCGAGCTACGGTTGATTTTCTATGATTTTTAGAAGTTTTGGCTATTTTCTGGAATTTCCTATAAAAGAATAAAACCAGAAAAAGAGTTAATGCGTCAGCACTAAGTCACTGTGACGTCAGCAGGTCAACGGCACGGTCCCGGTCAAACCTGACCAGTGGGGTCCACTAGTCAGTGACTCAGTCAACTAACAGGGTTAATTAGCAGTAACTAAAAGTTAATCTAGGCTAATTAGTCCCTGGACCCACACGTCAGTGGCTGTGGGTTTAAAAATTAAGTTAATTTAACACTTAGCTAATTAACAGGGACCAGGGCCTACTTGTCAGCGGCTAACCTAACTAACCTAAATAGGATTAGCCCTAACTAACTTAGTTAGCCGGGCGGGGCCCGCATGTTAGTAGCTAAGCTAAATTAGCTAGGTTTAGTTAATCCTAATCTAGGTTAGTTAGCAGGGCGGCCCCACCTATCATTGAGCTAGGGGAGGTCAAACCCCTTGGTCAACTGGGGCTAACGCGGCGGAGGGCGCGGGATTTGCACTCTGGCAACCAGAAGGACGGCGGAGGCCATCTACGGGGAGCTGGAGGTGCGCCGCTTCCATTGGTGGTGGTGGTTGGTCTGGAGGTGGCCGGAATGGCGCCGGCGACGAGCTTTGGAGGCGGTGGTGTTCGGTGGTGCACGGGCGCGTCGCTACGGTGCATCCGAGAGCAAATGGAGAGGCTGGGCAGCACCTGCTAGACACGGGGAGCACTAAGAACAGCACGGTGAGGCCAGGGGAGCATGGTGGCTATGCGTGCAGCAGAAATGGCGGACAGCGACTTTGGTGCTCGTGGGGAATGGCGCTACGGCATGGGAGGAAGAGAACGGAGAGGGCAGGAATGGCCAGCAGCTCACCACGGTCACGACGAGCGGGTCGGTGAGGCCGGGGAGGAGCTGATGAAGACGGGAGGTCACCGGCGATCTCAGCGGCCGAACGATGAAGACGAGGACGGGGGCGGCATTTTGGGGCGTCCGGCATCGAGCGAGTCTACGAGGAGGATGAGGGCGTCGAGGCGGAGGTCATGGACACGTCGGCGAGGCATGATAGGGCCGGTGGCTGCAGCGTTACGACGGCGCGGCTACGGCTGTGCTCGGGCTCGAGAGGGAGAGGGAGCAAAGGAGGGGGAGGGGTCCAGAGCGAGAGGGGAGAGATGCAGGGGGTCGAGGGCATCTCCATGGCGCGTTCAGAAGAGCCAGGGTGTCGCGGTGGAAGCAGGAGCTGGCGCGCGCGCGACGAGCATGCGCCCTATCTACTGGCACGGGGAGGAAGACGACAGAGGGGGCTGCGGTGGTGGGCTGGGCCACCTGATGGGCCGGCTCGGGTGGGCTGCTGCTACAGGTAAGTTTTGTTCTATTTTAATTTTCCTTCTATTTTCTTTTATTTAATCATTTGCCACTATTTTGAATTCAAACAAAATTCAAACAATGCCAAAACATCCTCTGATTATTTTTATGTTGCCTCATGGACTATTCCAGAGGCACATAAATTATCATAGAGCATTTGAAAACATATCCCATATATATTTGAATATATTTTCAAATTCAAATAGAATATTGTTTTAAATTTAGAGACCAAATAATCCCTTAAAAAAGTTCCAAAATTTTGGTTTGGTATATAACCTTTGCCAAAATTCTCAACACTATTTTTAAGGCAATTTGGAATCGCTGAATGCAATTTAAAGGGTCCTTGCCCTTCTTTTAAGATGATTTCTGAGGCTTTCAATTTCCTCATTTCAAGTTTCTTGAAAATAACAGTATGCATGATGCTCACTGATGCAACTATTTGCAAACAATTCTAGGGTTGTGACAAAACGTCTCCTCTTGGGCCTCAAAAACTTGCTTGTTTCCAAGGAGTTGTACCCAAACGACGGTTGGGTTACCCACGTCCGGGTTGATAGGAATCCCTTAAAAAGGAAGGCACGATATCCGCTTGGATAAGGCACGCCAATAAGACAACGTCTTGGGACGTGGGGCGACGGGCCGGCTAAAACGGTTCGTAAGTAGTGGCCGGGCAGGCGTGGTGTCATATTACCAAAAAGTGGTCGGTGGAACTCATGAAATATTATGTCCTCTTCGGTTGTGCATACAAATCCGGATACAATCATTACATCTAAAGATCAACTAGGAGTTCATAAGGGGGAACCCTCCTTGCAATGCCGAAGACAATCTGCGTGCCGGACTCCTCGTCATTGAAGCCAGGTTCAGAGGCTACTGAGGGAGTCCTGGACTAAGGGGTCCTCGGGCGTCCGGCCTGTTATCCATGGTACGGACTGATGGGCTGTGAAGATATGAAGTCAGAAGAATGTACCTATTTCCGGATTGGACTCTCCTTGGCGTGGGAGGCAAGCTTGGCGACCGACTATGAAGATTCCTTCTTATGTAACCAACTCTATGTAAACCCTAGATCCCCCCGGTGTCTATATAAACCGGAGGGGTTAGTCCGGAAAGGATATATTCATTATCATAGTCAAACAAACTAGGCTTCTAGGGTTTAGCCAATTATGATCTCATGGTAGATCAACTCTTGTAACACTCATATCCAGCAAGATCAATCAAGCAGGACGTAGGGTATTACCTCCATAGAGATGGCCTGAACCTGGGTAAACATCGTGTGTCCCGTCTCCTATTACCATCGATCCTAGACGCACAGTTCGTGACCCCCTACCCGAGATCCGCCGGTTTTGATACCGACAGCGGCAGCGGCACCTTTGGGTCGTTAAAACGAAGGAAGTACATCACTGTTGACGAGTAAGTACCTCATCTTGGTGATCTTCTGCGTGTTGCTTTCCTTCCTGACGATTGTCTCCTCAGGACCCCTTGTGCCAAGACCGCGAAATCTCCTGAGAAGCAGCTCCCTCTCACCCTGTTTCCCCCGCCAAACTCGAGTGGCGCAGGCTCATTCGCTGCCCATGGCGTGGGGTCAACCATGGGAGTCGGCCCATCATCAAGGTGTCTTGAGCTTGCGCCTTCGCCGTCTTTTCTTTACAGCCTTGCTCGGAGCACAACAAGTGTGCCAATGGTTCCTCCCCTCGTCATGGATGGCGACTGGCTAGCTTCGATCCTGGGGTCTTCTTCAAGCAGCGGGCCTTCACTTGTTCGGGCCCCTCGTGAGGCCCGCCCCACTAATGGGTGGATGCCAGCCTCCAGCCCCCTGCTGAGAGGGGGCGAGCCACTTCAGGCCCCATTCACGGTCCCCGCGGCGGAGGATGAAGTCAGCAGCATGCTCGAGTTGGCGCGAGAAAGGAGCGTCGTTCGCCACGAGCTCTTCCAGGAGGCGATGGGCGCGATGAACCGGCTTGGTGAAGAGCTCATGGATGCAAACGCATGCCTCGTGGCCGAGGGTCTTCGGCTGGTGGAGGAGAGGCATAAGCTAAAGGTGGCCATCAACCTCGGGCGCCACCAGCGCGAGCTCGATAATGCAAAGGCTGAGGCTTCCCTCGCAGCCTCCCATGAGGCCTGCTCCCGAGCTTTGGAAGAGGCTCGGGAAGCTGACCGCCGTCGCGAGGTCGCGGAGAAGCGCGCGTGGGAGCTCCAAGCCTGGAGCGCTGTCTTAGATCAGTAGGTGGAGGCGTGCAGGGCTGCCCTTGCATCGTTGAGGGGGACGCCTGCCGAGGAGGAAGAGATCCGGAAGCGCGAGGAGGCGCTAGCGCTGGAAGCCATGGAGCGCAACCTTGAACTCGATCGGCTAGAGACGAGGGAGCGCCAGGTTGCTCAGGCGGAGGACGACATCGGCGCGCGTGAGGCCAGGGCCTAGGAGGTGGTCGACTGCCGGGTGGCCTATGCTCACGTGGATCTCAATAGCAGGCACGACCTGAAGCTGAAGCTTGTGGAAGCCGGGGCCGCTGGTAGGACTGCTGCCCTCAAGTCCAGGTTGATCGAGGTGGAGCGGCACGAGGAGGCCGCTGCAACCGCCCTGGCCTTTCCGCGGGCTGAGCTGGCTTCCGCCCGCGCCAAGCTGGCTTCCGCCTGCGCCAAGATGCTCTCTCTTCGGCAGCGGGTCGCCGACGCTGAGTCCGTCGCGTGGCAGAACAAGGACGAAGTGCTTCAGCGGCGGACGTTGGAGCGCGTGCACGCCCCCATGCTTGAGGACCTCAGGAATATGGCTAACACCACCCTGGGCCATATCTGCGATGAGAATGCTCCTCATCCCCATGCGAACGACTATGCCAGCCACCTCCGCTTCTTCGCCGATGTGGTGACGCGCCTACAGAACCATTCCGAGAGGGCTCGCCAGCTTGTTGAAGAGAGGAGTCGCAGCCTGCTTGGGTGTATGTTCTCTCGTGTCTTCAGCCATCTCCAGAACGCCGATACCAACTTCGATTTTGACGCCGCCATTGCTCCCGTACCTGAAGCCATCCGGGGTGACCTGGCGCGATGGGTTAAAGACAACATGGATGCGCTGGTCAGGGCCTTCACTCCTGACGACGATG
The DNA here is from genome assembly GCF_002162155.2 of Triticum dicoccoides. Taxonomy (NCBI): domain Eukaryota; kingdom Viridiplantae; phylum Streptophyta; class Magnoliopsida; order Poales; family Poaceae; genus Triticum; species Triticum dicoccoides. Next base: position 254,829,485 of record NC_041390.1, on the reverse strand, counting down.
GGGTGGTAGTTGCGGCGGACGAAGGCGACGTGATCGATGATGGCGATGGCGGCGCCGAGGGAGGTAATGGTAATGCCAATGATGACGGCGGGGATGCCAGTGACGCGTCCGAGGGCGATCCTAGGGGTGCAGCGAGCGACCTGTCCGATTGATTCCATGCTTCTCACCTGTTTGCCCTGCACATAGAAGCTCAGGCGCGGCCCCAGAGGTTGTAAGATCATTTTGGGAGGGTGAGCCCCTCATGTAAACATACTACTTCCTCTATCCCTTTAGGTTGAATTGAATATGTGTCTTCATGAACTCATGTATGCTGGGGCAAGGTTGCTGTCGCGGTTTACCTTAGCCTGGGCAAGCCCAAAATCGGCTCAAGAGATTGTGAGTTTCTGGGAAGCTCCTGAGGAATTCATTGACACGCCGAGGAGAGGACGAGACAGTGTGAAGAGAGCAACACTAGCAAGCAAGCACGAAGGCTCCTGCCTATGTAGTGGAGTACTAGTTTTGTTTTGTCTGGTCAAGAAACCTTTTTTTAGATTTCTCACCAAAACTACAACCATGTACAACACAGCATGCACGATATGTAGACGATAGCCAATCCAGGCGTGTCAATATATATGGCGTGTCAATATATAATGTGCAGGCATTCTATTTACCATTTACGTGCCGCCACGCGTCCCCTTTTTTATTAGCTAGGAGGTGCCGTGCATGGTAGCTATTTGAGTATGGGAGGCATGCGATCAGACCCCTGCGCTTGCTTATCGGGAGGAGAGCCCTTTGACCTCCATTTGCCGTCCACCTCTCTCCCAAGGTCTCCATTAATGGCGCCCGAGCCTCTGTTTAATGGCGTGGCAATGTCTCACTGGACTGAGATTTAATAGAGAGAAAAGAAAATCTGAAAAGAAAATTTTGCACGGATCTTGATATAAGATCCGACGGACCTATATAGCATCTACTACGACTTATAGCAAGACTGATGAATATATATAAGGACGACGAGAGTGGATAATAATTGTCTTACATAATTAGGAAGATAATTAAAAAACCACATGCGGCTACGCACGAAATACACGAGGGCAAAAGAAGAAGGAAGACGCATACAACGATCTGGCTCACCGATCTCTACATTCTTTATGCGCTGCAGGTCACGGAGACTAGTTCTCGCGGCAGGCGATGATCTCTTTCATCAGTTTCATGGCCTTAATACGCTGCTTGGCAGCATCCATGGATTCCTCCACTAGCCTGTTGCGCTCGATGCAGAGCATGGCATTCTCGTCCATAAGTTTCTTGATGATGATGCCCGTCCTCTGCAACACGGCAGCGGTCTCCTCCTCCTGCTTCGCCCTTCCGGCGATCTTCGCCCTCAACAGGTCGCGATCGCCCCGGAGCTTCGCATTGCCCTCCCTCAGTTGTCGGATGACGTCGGTAGCCTCGTCCTGCATCCTCGCCTAGCCGGAGATCTGATCCATCTGGCTATGGACTATCGCATGCATGCGCCTATAAGAGTCCTCGCCTGCCCACGAGAAATTTACCCAAGCCACCGCGGCGCGGCGGGACCTCCCTGCTGCTTCGGCGGCGTGGCGGGACATCTCTGCTGCTTCCGCGGCATGGCTGGACCAATCTGCTACATCGACGGCGCGGCGGGACCTCCGTGCTACTTCGGCGGCGCGGCAGGACCTCTGTGCTGCTACTTCTGCGTGGCTGGACATGTCGGCTGCTTTCGCAGCGAGGCAGGACATCTCTCATGCTTCCTCTTCCATGCTCACCTCTCCCTGGTGGAAATCTCTCGACCCAAAACTCACGCTGGCTATGGCTTGATTGACTTCATTGTTTTTTTGTGAATGAGGAGTTGAGGAGGAATGTGCCGTCATCTTAGCATAGTAGTATTTGTAACCGAGTAGGAGTACTACTAATAGGCTGCATAAGTGGGAAACCGTTTAGGTTGTGATTGGTGTGAACAGGTTTGCAATTAAATATAGCGTGGTAGTAGTAGTAATTTGGAATGTGACGAGACGCGCTCAAATTTATTGGCGGTTCTAGTTTCTAAGTGCGGCACTATTCCTGGATGGGATAACGTCGGCACGTTTTCTCGGCCGTGGTGTAGCATATGCCATGGTACTAGTTCTTTTTCTATTGTTGTGTACGTGCAAAAACTGGCACCGTCAGATACATATCTTACGCTTGGCGTTCAATAGGAATAGCCTCGTGGCGAGCTATAGACTAGTCTATTTTTCAGACGCATTACACCTATCTCTCGAGACTTCTCGCACACATCATCACTGCTCCCTAGGTCGAGGCCACCCACATATACTTCTACTCTCTCACACAGGCATGCACTCGTCCTCTCTCACACACGCATCTGTAGCTACGAATTGTAGTGTTCTTAACCATTCGATTGGCTCTATCATAGGTTTCACGTTGCTTGTTGGCCTTAAGATTGAGATGTTTTAAACACGTTGGCTAAGATAGAGGCGCAAGGTTTTGGTTAATGTGCGGGCCACACACGGCACCAACACGACATGAGCTTCGTCTGCCTGGTGCGCATGCAGTCGGGTGAGTTGTCCAAGTATAGACACAACCAGGCCCTCGTTGGTATCCGCGCCTCGACTTTGGCTGGTCATAGTGGAGAGTAACATAGACCAGTTACTAGTCTATGTTACTAGTACCTTCATAGTGGGTAGTGTCATATAGTATATGCATAATTTGGCGACGAGCGCTGTCTATATGTACCACCTTTTTTCTTTAATTACATCTTGTTAGTTTTGCTCCATGGCGCTATCCATTGATACTACTACTATACAAATGTATACATGTTTTTAGAAGGCTAGAGGGCGGGGCAGTCTAGCTTGGTCCTTTTCACTAGAGGCGAGGGCCTTTGTGATTTGATGGCTCCTTACTGCTGGAAGGCGGTGCCTTGTGATTTGACTACTCGTATAAATGTGCTGACGATCTGAGTAGGAGCAAAGAACCATGCGGTATACTCAAGTTTTCCACTGGAATACGACGGAGGAGCATGAAACACGGCAGCCCAGTGCCATATCCTCTACTCTCTACTCTTATTATATATTACTAGCAATAGGAATTGTTCTATTGGCAATAAATAATGATCTAATTTGCTAGTCATCAAATTTTTAGCTTTGTTCTATTCATGCCTCACAGAGAAGGTGACACGTGCGGTCAAATACTAGTACTGCTACTTTACTACTTACTAGTTGTATTTAGTGTCACATTTTAACCATAAATGTGGGAGGATGTCGCAACAATGCCTCCACATGTGCCACGTGGCTTCATGAACTGTAAGAGAGACACTGTGTAGCGTGCCATTGTGTTTTGCACATACTCGAAGTACTAGTAAGGTACACGTGCATTGCCCGCGTCAGATTTTGCAACCAAATTATGAATAAATACCACATTGTAGCATGTAAGCGCTGAGTCATATATGCCTGATGTAGACCTTCATTTAATTCTTAGAGTTCATATCATTCAAAATCAATTAGTTTTTATAAAAAACCTAGGGCCTCTTTGATTCATAGGATTTCCAAAATGCGGGAATAGGAAGAACATGGGATTAGAGTGGAATGTCGTCTTGAATCCTATAGGATGGTATAGTGTTTAATTGTACATAGAAAAACGCATAATTCTTTCAAAGAGGTTTCTGTGTATGGGACGTTTCCTATGAAATCTAGTGCAAATGAATCATATGGAAAAATTCCTATGGTTTACAATCCTACGAATCGAACAACCAAGATAGGAAAAATTCCTAAGGATTAGAATCCTCCAAAATTCGTTCGAGAATCCTTTGAATCAAAGAAGCCCTTAATCTATTTTATGATTCATGGAATTGTGCGTTGTAAAGCATAAAGTAAAAACAAATAATGGCAATTCAACTAGAAAAAAGTTTGGGCAGTTATGATACAGAAGATTCTAGAACCACTGTTGTTTTCAGATTTGTGCATCATGCTTAAGTTCAACAATGGAGTCTGCTAGATTGTACATGTGGCAAAATCCGGTGGGGGCTAGAAGATGGTGCGAGGGGCCGAGTGGAGGGAGACTATGAAGGAGTGCACAACTGCAAGATTGATATTAGAGAGAGGGGGCGAGAACGTGCGCTATTGCGCGCAGTGGCAGAGCCATGAAAAATGTCCCATGAGCTAGGGGCCAAGCATTTCTAATCCTTTACGAGGAGGGCCAATTCATCAACTTAAACCATTTTTACCAACAATTGTCTGATGATCACATTAATATTAGCCTCGATATATAGTGATGTTAGGGGGGCACGGCCCTTGCTACCCCATGTCTTCGCCATTGTGCACGCGTCTAAGAGATGAAGCGGGAGGCATGGATGATAAGAGGGGGGTGTTGGATATATAATTAATGTGGGTGTATTAGCTATATATGTAATCCTATATAGAGAGGTATAGATTGATCGATGTGGACGTGGGAAAGAGGGTGAGACCTCACTAGATATATAGATTGATTGGTTTATGTGGAAAACTATGAAAGACTAGCTATACACACACACACACATAGAGGAACATCGATCATTGCACATGCATGTGAGAGATAAAGAATGACCGATATGATGGAGAGGGGGATGTGTGTGTGTGTGCCTTCATGGGAGACCGGCCTGAAGAAAAAGATTGCATGTGTGCGATGGATAATGCCGACTTGTAGTGTGTGTGGATGCATGCACGAGAGAAAGTTAGTGGTACAATTATAAAGAGAAGACCAATGTGTGGTTGTAAAAGACTAGGTGAGGTCATAATCAATGTAAAGTTGAATTCAAATATTTGAATAAGAGATCATGATGTTTGAAACCCATGCATGCATGAATATAACGGAGATCTGTGCGGTGTGGTTTGGAAACGAGCATGTTGCAATGTATACACATTGAACAAGGTCAGATTGGTTTGAATTTGAGATACCGATGGCAGACATCGTTTGGTCACATTGCATGCGTGCATGGACACACTATTCTAATTGGAGATGATGGGTGGCTTTCGCATCATATATCTATATCTATACCCCTATATATATTATATTTTATATTTTTTATATAGTGTGCGGATAACCTTAACTTTGAAAGATGGTCGTTGGATGAGGCCAATCCGATGGTGCGGAGATGGCAAATTTGAGCACTACTGGTTGTTGGATATCATCTAGATTCCACCAGATTTTTCCACATTTACAATCTAGAAGACTCTATGGTTGACCTTTGATACGTCTCCAACGTATCTATAATTTTTGATTGCTCCATGCTATATTATCTACTGTTTTGGAAATTATTGGGCTTTATTATCCACTTTATATTATTTTTGGTACTAACCTATTAACTGGAGGCCCAACCGAGAATTGCTGTTTTTTGCCTGTTTTAGGGTTTCGAAGAAAAGGAATATGAAACGGAGTCCAAACGGAATGAAACCTTCGGGAACATGATTTTCTCAACGAACAAGACCCAGGAGACTTGGACCCTATGTCAAGACACAAAAGAGGAGGCCGCGAGGTAGGGGGATCGCCCTCCCCCCCCCAGGCGCGCCCTCCACCCTCGTGGGCCCCCTGTTGCTCCACCGACGTACTCCTTCCCCTATATATACCTACGTACCCCCAAACAATCAGATACGGAGCCAAAACCCTAATTCCACTGTCATAACTTTCTGTATCCACGAGATCCCATCTAGGGGCCTGTTTTGGAGCTCCGCCGGAGGGGGCATCGATCACGGAGGGCTTCTACATCAACTCCATAGCCCCTCCGATGAAGTGTGAGTAGTTCACCTCGGACCTACGGGTCCATAGTTATTAGCAAGATGGCTTCTTATCTCTTTTTGGATCTCAATACAATGTTCTCCCCCTCTCTTGTGGAGAACTATTCGATGTAATCTTCTTTTTGCGGTGTGTTTGTTGAGACCGATGAATTGTGGGTTTATGATCAAGTCTATCTATGAACAATATTTGAATCTTCTCTGAATTCTTTTATGTATGATTGGTTATCTTTGCAAGTATCTTCAAATTATTAGTTTGGTTTGGCCTATTAGATTGATCTTTCTTGCAATGGGACAAGTGCTTAGCTTTGGGTTCAATATTGCGGTGTCCTTTCCCAGTGACAGTAGGGGCAGCAAGGCACATATTGTATTGTTGCCATCGAGGATAACAAGATGGGGTTTTCATCATATTGCATGAGTTTATCCCTCTACATCATGTCATATTGCTTAAGGCGTTACTCTGTTTTCATTAACTTAATACTCTAGAAGCATGTTGGATAGCGGTCGATGAGTAGAGTAATAGTAGTAGATGTAGGCAGGAGTCGGTCTACTTGTCTTGGACGTGATGCATATATACATGATCATGCCTAGATATTCCCATAACTATGCTCAATTCTGTCAATTGCTCAACAGTAATTTGTTCACCCACCGTAGAATACTTATGCTCTCGAGAGAAGCCACTAGTGAAACCTATGGCCCCCGGGTCTATCTTCATCATATTAATCTCCTACTACTTAGCTATTTCCTTTTCTTTTATTTTACTTTGCATCTTTATCATAAAAATACCAAAAATATTATCTTATCATATCTAGCAGATCTTGCTCTCGTAAGTGGCCGTGTAGGGATTGACAACCCCTTATCACATTGGTTGCGAGGATTTATTTGTTTTGTGCAGGTACGAGGGACTGGCGCGTAGCCTCCTACTGGATTGATACCTTGGTTCTCAAAAACTGACGGAAATACTTACGCTACTTTGCTGCATCATCCCTTCCTCTTCGGGGAAAACCAACGTAGTGCTCAAGAGGTAGCAAGAAGGATTTCTGGTGCCATTGCCGGGGAGGTCTATGCAAAAGTTAATATACCAAGTACCCATAACATACCCTTATCTCCCACATTACATTATTTGCCATTTGCCTCTCGTTTTCCTCTCCCCCACTTCACCCTTGCTGTTTTATTCGCTCTATCTCTCAATCCTCCTTTTCTTTCCCATTTGCTTTTTTTGCCCGCTTGCTTTTTGTTTGCTTGTGTGTTAGTTTGCTTGCTTGTCACTATGGCTCTACCTAAATTTGGTGATCTTCACCTTAAAAGATTAGAAGAGATCGAAAGCAATGTCAGGAGTTTTATGGTTTTGCAATTTGAACATAATAGTTTCTTCAAAAACGAGCTTAAGGAACAGAAAAGTTTTATGAGTTTTATGAATAAAGAGCTTGATGATATGTCTAAAGAATTCGATGGTTTAAGATCCCAGATTGCTCGTCTTGAGAAATGGACTGCTGAAATTTCGGATAGGCAGGCTACCTTAGTTAATAGGATGGCCACTAAACCAGATTGCTATGAAAATAAAGATAAATATCTAAAAGTTATTTATGTGTCCCCTATTAAATCCTTTTTTTGCAATATGAATCTTGATACTGATGGGACTGAATATGATCCACCATTACCTAGAAGACGTTCCAAGAATTCGGAATTTTTTGATCTTGATGCTAAAATTGATAAAAGTGGGATTGAAGAAATTAAAACCCTAGATGTTGCTAAACCCACTATTATGGATTTCAAGGAATTTAACTATGAAAATTTCTCTTTGATTGATTGTATTTCCTTGTTGCAATCCGTGCTAAATTATCCTCACGCTTATAGTCAAAATAAAGCATTTACTAAACATATCGTTGATGCCTTGATGCAATCTTATGAAGAAAAACTTGAACTGGAAGTTTCTATCCCTAGAAAACTTTATGATGAGTGGGAACCAACTATTAAAATTAAAATTAATGATCATGAATGCTATGCTTTATGTGATTTGGGTGTTGGTGTTTCCATGATTCCAAAGACTTTGTGTGATTTGTTAGGTTTTCGTGATTTTGATGATTGCTCTCTAAACTTGCACCTTGCGGATTCCACTATTAAGAAACCTATGGGAAGAATTAATGATGTTCTTATTGTTGCAAATAGGAATTATGTGCCCATAGATTTTATTGTTCTTGACATAGATTGCAATCCTTCATGTCCTATTATTCTTGGTAGACCTTTCCTTAGGACAATTGGTGCAATTATTGATATGAAGGAAGGAAATATTAGATTCCAATTTCCATTAAGAAAAGGAATGGAACACTTTACTAGAAAGAAAATTAAACTAACTTATGAATCAATCATGAGAGCCACTTATGGATTGCCTACCAAAGATGGCAATACCTAGATCTATACTTGCTTGTTATGCCTACTAGGGGCGTTAAATGATAGCGCTTCTTGGGAGGCAACCCAATTTTTTTTTATTCCTTGATTTTTTCTCCTCTTTAGTAATAAATAAATTATCTAGACTCTGTTTTGGTTGTGTTTTTTGTGTCAAATTAGTGTTTGTGCCAAGTAGAACCGTTGGGAAGACTTGGTGAACGTCTTGTTACACTTGCTGTAAAAAACAGAAACTTTAGCACTCATGAGAACTGCTGCCATTTTTATTTGAAAAGTGATATTTAGTTAATTCTTTTTGCAGATGATTAATAGATAAATTCCTCACTTCCATCAATTTATTTTAGAATTTTTGGGGTTCCAGATCTTGCGCTAGCTACAGATTACTACAGACTGTTCTGTTTTTGCCAGATTCTGTTTTTCGTGTGTTGTTTGCTTATTTTGATGAATCTATGGCTAGTAAAATAGTTTATAAACCATATAGAAGTTGGAATACAGTAGGTTTAACACCAATATAAATAAATAATGAGTTCATTATAGTACCTTGATGTGGTCTTCTGTTTTCTTTCGCTAACGGAGCTCATGAGATTTTCTACTTTGAGTTTTGTGTTGTGAAGTTTTCAAGTTTTGGGTAAAGATTTGATGGATTATGGAACAAGGAGTGGCAATAGCCTAAGATTGGGGATGCCCATGGCACCCCCAAGATAATCTAAGGACACCTAAAATCCAAAGCTTTGGGATGCCCCGGAAGGCATCCCCTCTTTCGTCTACTTCTATCGGTAACTTTACTTGGAGCAATATTTTTATTCGCCACATGATATGTGTTTTTCTTGGAGCGTCTCGTATGATTTGAGTCTTTATTTGTTAGTTTACCACAATCATACTTGCTGTACACACCTTTTGAGAGAGCCATACATGATTTGGAATTTGTTAGAATACTCTATGTGCTTCGCTTATATCTTTTGAGTTATATAGTTTTGCTCTAGTACTTCACTTATATCTTTTAGAGCACGGTGGTAGATTTGTTTTATAGAAACTATTGATATCTCATGCTTCACTTAGATTATTTTGAGAGTCTTAAATAGCATGGTAATTTGCTTAAAATCCTATTATGCTAGGTATTCAACATTAGTAAAATTTTCTTATGAGTGTGTTGAATACTAAGAGAAGTTTGATGCTTGATGATTGTTTTGAGATATGGAGGTAATAATATCAAAGTCGTGCTAGTTGAGTAGTTGTGAAATTGAGAAATGCTTATGTTCAAGTTTGTAAGTCCCGTAGCATGCACGTATGGTAAACGTTATGTAACAAATTTGAAACATGAGGTTTTATTTGATTGTCCTCCATATGAGTGGCAGTCGGGGACGAGCGATGGTCTTTTCCTACCAATCTATCCCCCTAGGAGCATGCGCATAGTGCCGAGGTTTTTGATGACTTTTAGATTTTGCAATAAGTATGTGAGTTCTTTATGACTAATGTTGAGTCCATGGATTGTACGCACTCTCACCCTTCCATCCTTGCTAGCCTCTTCGGTACCGTGCATTGCCCTTTCTCACATTGAGAGTTGGCGCAAACTTCGCCGGTGCATCCAAACCCCATGATATGATACGCTCTTTCACACATACACCTCCTTATATCTTCCTCAAAACAGCCACCATACCTACCTATTATGGCATTTCCATAGCCATTCCAAGATATATTGCCATGCAACTTTCCACCATTCCGTTTATCATGACACATTCATTATTGTCATATTGCTTAGCATGATCAAGTAGTTGACATAGTATTTGTGGCAAAGCCACTGTTCATAATTCTTTCATACATGTCACTCTTGGTCCATTGCATATCCCGGTACACCGCCGGAGGCATTCATATAGAGCCATACTTTGTTCTAGTATCGAGTTGTAATCATTGAGTTGTAAATAAATAGAAGTGTGATGATCATCATTTTCTAGAGCATTGTCCCAAGTGAGGAATTATAAAAAAAAGGAGAAAGGCCATAAAAAAGAGAAAGGCCAAATAATAAAATGAGAGAAAAAGAGAGAAGGGACAATGTTACTATCCTTTGCCACACTTGTGCTTCAAAGTAGCACCATAATCTTCATGATAGAGAGTCTCTTGTTTTGTCACTTTCATATACTAGTGGGAATTTTCATTATAGAACTTGGCTTGTATATTCCAACAATGGGCCTCCTCAAGTGCCCTAGGTCTTCGTGAGCAAGCAAGTTGGATGCACACCAACTTAGTTTCTTTTGTTGAGCTTTCATACATTTATAGATCTAGTGCATCCGTTGCATGGCAATCCATGCTCCCTGCATTAACATCAATTGGTGGGCATCTCCGTAGCCCATTTATTAGCCTCGTTGATGTGAGACTTTCTCCTTTTTGTCTTCTCCACATAACCCCCCTCATTATATTCTATTCCACCCATAGTGCTATGTCCATGGCTCGCGCTCATATATTGCGTGAAACTTTATAGGTTTGAGATTACTAAATATGAAACAATTGCTTGGCTTGTCATCGGGGTTGTGCATGATGAGAGCATTCTTGTGTGACGAAAATGGAGCATGACTAAACTATATGATTTTGTAGGGATGAACTTTCTTTGGCCATGTTATTTTGAGAAGACATAATTTCTTTGTTAGTATGCTTGAAGTATTATTATTTTTATGTCAATATAAACTTTTGTCTTGAATCTTTCGGATCTGAATATTCATACCACAATTAAGAAGAATTACATTAAAATTATGCCAAGTAGCACTCCGCATCAAAAAATTTGTTTTTATCATTTACCTACTCGAGGACGAGCAGGAACTAAGCATGGGGATGCTTGATACGTCTCCAATGTATCTATAATTTTTTATTGCTCCATGCTATATTATCTACTGTTTTGGACATTATTGGGCTTTATTATCCACTTTTATATTATTTTGGGACTAACCTATTAACCGGAGGCCCAGCCCAGAATTGCTATTTTTTGCCTATTTTAGGGTTTAGAAGAAAAGGAATATCAAATGGAGTCCAAACTGAATGAAACCTTCAGGAACATGATTTTCTCAACGAACAAGACCCAGGAGACTTGGACCTTAAGTCAAGACACAAAATAGGAGGCGACGAGGTAGGGGGTGCGCCTACCCCCCAGGTGCGACCTCCACCCTCGTGGGCCCCCTGTTGCTCCACCGACGTACTCCTTCTTCCTATATATACCTACGTACCCCCAAATGATTAGATACGGAGCCAAAACCCTAATTCCACTGCCGCAACTTTCTGTATCCATGATATCCCATCTTGGGGCCTGTTCCGGAGCTCCGCCGGAGGGGGCATCGATCATGGAGGGTTTCTACATCAACACCATAGCCCCTCCGATGAAGTGTGAGTAGCTCACCTCAGACCTATGGGTCCATAGTTATTAGTTGGATGGCTTCTTCTCTCTTTTTGGATCTCAATACAATGTTCTCCCCCTCTCTTGTGGAGAACTATTCGATGTAATCTTCTTTTTGCGATGCGTTTGTTGAGACCAATGAATTGTGGGTTTATGATCAAGTCTATCTATGATCAATATTTGAATCTTCCTTGAATTCTTTTATGTATGATTGGTTATCTTTGCAAGTCTCTTCGAATTATCAGTTTGGTTTGGCCGACTAGATTGATCTTTCTTGCAATGGGAGAAGTGCTTAGCTTTTGGTTCAATCTTCCGGTGTCCTTTCCCACTAACAGTAGGGGTACCAAGGCACGTATTGTATTATTGCGATCAAGGATAACAAGATGGGGTTTTCATCATATTGCATGAGTTTATCCCTCTACATCATGTCATCTTGCTTAAGGCGTTACTCTGTTTTCATTAACTTAATACTCTAGATGCATGCTGGATAGCGGTCGATGAGCGTAGTAATAGTAGTAGATGCAGGCAGGAGTCGGTCTACTTGTCTCGGACGTGATGCCTATATACATGATCATGCCTAGATATTCTCATAACTATGCTCAATTCTGTCAATTTCTCAACAGTAATTTGTTCACCCACCGTAGAATACTTATGCTCTCGAGAGAAGCCACTAGTGAATCCTATGGACCCGGGTCTATCTTCATCATATTAATATCCTACTACTTAGTTATTTCCTTTGCTTTTTTACTTTGCTTTCATTTTACTTTGCATCTTTATCATAAAAATACCAAAAAATATTATCTTATCATATCTATCAGATCCCACTCTCGTAAGTGGCCGTGTAGGGATTAACAACCCCTTATCGCGTTGGTTGCGAGGATTTATTTGTTTTGTGCAGGTACGAGAGACTGGCGTGTAGCCTCCTACTGGATTGATACCTTGGTTCTCAAAAACTGAGGGAAATACTTACGCTACTTTGCTGCATCATCCCTTCCTCTTCGGGGAAAACCAACTCAGTGCTCAAGAGGTAGCAACCTTAAGCATAATGCGCAAACCTCAAAACACAAGCACTTCTTCTTTGTTCTAGAACTTCCGTATCAGAATTACCCAAATGTTTTTCTACATGATTTGTTTTTACTTTACGCCTTACAACGCACAATTCCGTGAATCTTAAAATAGATTAGCTTTCTTATAAAAACTAGATGATTTTGAATTAAATGAAGTGTAAGAATTAAACGAACATCTACATCATGCATATATGAATCAAAGCTTACATGCTATAATGTCGTATTTTTTCATAATTTGGTTGCCAAAACTCATGCGTGCAATGAACGCGTACCTTACTAGTCTAAATGGTGTCTGTGTGTGTGTTGTGCGTGTTAAACACATTGTACATAGTATATCATACTAGTCTAAATTGTGTTTTTTGGGTACACGTTAAGCTCGTTCTCCCGAAATTTCAAGCCACGCCTTGTTATGCAGAAATTTCAAGCTAGCATCTCTGTCTATCGTGCTGCGAAAATCCCGCATCTTCAACCAGTGCCTTGTTAGCCCAAAATATTTAAGATATATCTTTGTCTCGTTGTGCTCCGACAACTCCCTCCATCTCAACCCACGCCTTGCTATTCCAAAATTACAACGCGCGCGAAAACTCCCACCTCTTGTGAAATCTCGACATGCAAAATGCCCGTGATACCCCTAAACCGAAAGAACCGCCTCAAATCGGTGGGGGTACTTTCGTAACTTACCCCACATTTCGGACAAGCATGTCCCTAAGCCATGGTTCCCCACTCCCATCCCATCCGCCCACCCATTCGTACACTGCGGCCGGCAAAACCCACGAAGCCCCACACCCTCCTCCGTCCGCCACCCAGCTGGAGCCTCTTCCCCGACGACGTCGTCCACAGCAACACCTCGACGTCCGTCATCCACCGTACCGGATGAGGATCCGTCGTCGATCTGGTCGTCCCGCCGGTTCAGCCACCCCATCCTCCACCTCCAAGGAGCAGCCCCGATGTTCCCCTCGTCTTTCGCGCCACCTCCATTCCCACACCACCGTCTTCACCTGCACCACCAAAAGATCACCGTTTCCTCGGATGAAGCTGCGGCCTAATCAGCGCCACCAAAGAGGTTGTACATTAATCGCCACATTTTCTTCTTGACTCGATCTCACGGTGCTGCCGGTGCTCGGTCCCGAGCCGACACGGCGCGGCTCCATCCACGGCGGCATCGCCGGCCACTTCCTCCACGACGTCGCTCCCTCGGCGGCGACATCCACATCAGTAGGAGCTGCTACTGCTTTAGCTCTCGCTCGCGCTGCTGCTCTGCTCTTGCTCTTTGTCCCCTTCATGGTCTGCTCTTGCTCTTGCTCTTGCTCGCGCTTCTTGTCTCGCTCCTGCTCTTGCTTGCGATGCTGCCCCCATTTAGCTACACTTCAGTCGACTGAATCGAATTTTGGGTCAGTCGATTTTCAGGGGTTGGGGGCTCACGGGAGTTAAGGAAGAACCAGCCGCAGTGGGAGGGGGGCTCGCCGGAGAGGTACCCCACTATCTGTCTTAGGGTTCAGGGTGGGGGCGGTGGTCGTCGGCGGTGGCGGGGCGATGGCGTGGAGATCGCCGGAGAAAAAGCTCGGCACAGGGGGGGCTACAGGGATGCGATGGTGGACAGAAGGTGGGGAGTGTTTTTGGGGCGGGCGGGGGCGGCTGTTTGGCCGGTGGTGGCTGGCGGCTAAGGGGGGTGGAGGTTGAAGATGAACTACAGGCCCTTGATTTCGTATCCAATGGCTCCAAAATCGACTGACCAGAGATGAAAAAGTCAATCGACTGACTTGTAGCCTCACCTCTAGAGCGTTCAGTTTCGACAGTAAAATTCAGTTTCGACAGCAAAATTCAGTTTCGACAGTTAAATTCAGTTTCAACAGTTAAATTCAGTTTCAACAGTTAATTTCAGAGATGCTATTAGAATTCCACTCAGGTTAACATTGTCTCTCTTGTCCTGCTTCAGCCTTAGTGTCGTACAACTCACCGGAGCTGCTCCAACGACGAAACCCTCCATCACAGCGGAGCAGTACCTCGGGCTCCATCTCTAGACACCTAAGATCTTCTTCCCCTCCTCCGACAGTCAAGTCAGCCGAAGCATCCTCACCGTCCAACCCAATCACGCTGAGATCGACATGGCTTCGCCAAAGAAGTTGTACACTTCTTGTGGTTTGACTTAATCTCACCGTGCTTCTTTGCATCCTGTGATCTTCCAATTCTTGTGAACCAAACACCCAGATTGGCAGAAATCCTGTGTTTTTAAATTCTCTGTTTGGCACGTGCATTCCTATCCTATTCCTGTCTATTTCCTATCCCTGCATAATTAGAATCCTCAAATTCAAACAAGCCCTTACACAATTACTTCTGTTACAGATATGTGTCAAAGAAAACCTTGTGTGGTTTGTCCTGCTCCTGCGGTGCTGTGTTCCACCCCAGCTCAGCTGCTCCAACGATGGAAGGGTTCACCACAGCAGGGATCCACTCTCCGGACTGTCTTTCGCCGCCTCAGATCTTCTTCCCAGCCGCCGGCAGCCACGACAACTGTATTACCATCATCAACTGAGCAGATGACCTTGAGGACTACACGGGTCCGCAAGAAAGGTCGCACTCTTCCGTGTCTGCTTACGTTATGCATTGCTTAATATGATGACATGCTACTTTATCGTTGTGTTCACCTATTAGACTCCGACTCAGGTCCAAACTTATGCTGAAACTTGAGTTTTTAAATGGTTGTGGGGTACATATTGGGGCAACAATCAGTACTATTAGTCTACTATCTAGTTAATCTTGCGTGTCTACTATGAGTTTCATGTTGGTTGCAAACAAACATTAAAGGAGCCATTATCTGTATTTTTTAACTAAAGCTATTATCTGCCTGCTATCATTTATTTTGGGTCTATCCACAGTTTGCTACCATCACTTTGGATTTGTGCATGCACTCCTTACATAATCTCACTATGTTTTATGCATATGCATGTCAGTTATTGTACACAATGGAACTGAACATGTAGAGCAAAAGAGACGAGCCTTGCGTGGCAATAAAATTTCATGCAGACATCACTCCATGGTGGGCGCAAAGGCAGCCTCCCTCCACCCATTTTGGATTGTAATCAAGAGGAAGATAACTGTTCTCAGGGGGATTCAGAAGCAGAAGACCACTCCTATTTAACCCATGAGGTCTTCGCTCTAACTTGGCATGCTGATGTTGGTAATATCATGTATATGGTGCCTTGCATTGCTTACTGTATACATTAAGGATGTCATCTGCTTAGTTTAGACATGCTTTGTGTCAATGCCATCTATTTAGTTTCTTTATCGTATATGTGAATCATGCAATGCCATCTTGTTTAGCCAGGCATCATATATGTGAATTTTGCAATGCCACCCTGGTTAGCCAGTCATCTTATATGTGAATTATATCATCACATCATTTTTTATTACGTGTTAAATTTGTCAACAATTTTAGTACATTCAATTACTCTTCCTATGCATCAGCCATTCGTCACGGTCATGGAAAAATTTGGAGTGGAAACAAGGTCTTCAGAGCAGACAATGCTATCTGAC
>NC_041390.1:254771382-254813092 GCF_002162155.2 Triticum dicoccoides | reverse complement strand
GAGGTGCATGCTCTAACTTGGCAGGGTTATGTTGCTCATATCATGCGTATGGTATCTTGCATTGCTATGTCATTTGCTTAGTTTAGACATGCTTTGTGTGAATGCCACCTGTTTAGTGTCTAATTACCATATATGTGAATTATGCAATGCCATCTATTTGCAAGACATTATATATGTGAATTATGCAATGCTATCTTGTTGCAAGGCATTATATATGTGAATTATGCAATGCCATGCGGTTTAGCCAAGCGTCATATATGTGAATTATATCATGCCGTCCTTTTTTGTATTTCTAATTGCTTTTGTCGACAATGTTTGTATATTCAACTGATCATCCTGTGCATCAGCCATTTGAATTGGTGATGGGGAAATCTGGAGTGAAAAAAAGGTCTGCAGTGTAGACAATGCTACCTGGTGAAGAAGATATCTTGTTGGTTATAGATATCTACCAGTCCTATTATCCTCCTGAGGTGTATGCTCAAACTTGGCACGGTTATATTACTCATATCATGCATATGTTGTATTGCAATGCTTAGTTTTTACATCATATACACAATATTGAATGCCATCTCCTTAGTTGACACATCATATATGCGATTGCCCTCTGATCACGTCCTTAGTATATAAATCATATATTTGAATTATATCATGCCATGATGTTTACATAGACATCATGTATCTGAATTATGGCATGCCAACCCATTTTCTAAAGACATAATATAGTTATATCATCTCATCCTGTTCACATAGTCATCATATTTTGAATTATGTCATTCTATCCATGAATTATATCATGCCATCAAGTTTCCATCGACGGCATGTTTGTGATTTATGGCATGCCAACCACTTTAGTAGACACATCGTATAGTTATATCATGTCATCCTATTTACATAGTCATCATATTTTGAAGTATGTCATTCTATCCTGTTTATTTAGCCATCATACATGTGAAATTGTGTCATGCTATCCTATTTAATTACCCATCATATATGTGAACTTATGTCCTGCTATTCTATTTGGTTAGACAAGATAAATGTGAATTATTTCATGCCCTATTTTCTTCCCTACTATCCATTGCACATGTCTATCTTACAATGTCTGTACATTCAATTACTTTTCTTGTTTATCAGCCATTTCAATTGGAGGGGGTGATGGCAGTATTTGTGGGAGTAAAAACATGGTCTTCAGAAAAGATCATACTACCTGCCAACGGAGATAGAACCACGGTTATACTTGCCCAAGAACCAGCCCCACCACACATAACCCAGACTCGCGCAGAATGTACCCCTACCCAGTTGGACAGAGAACCAGCTACACCCCTTCTAACCCCAACCCCAGCAGATAGTAACCCAGTTCCCGTTGACACAGCACCGTCTCCACCACAGAGCACCCAAACACGAGCAGTTAGTAAGGCAACTGCAGTGCCCAAAGCATGAGGACCACCACTCCGAACCCCAAGTCAACACTTAAAGCAGAAGAAGAAGAATTATTCTTAGGTCAGGTTCCGTAGCTATGGTTCATAATACTTTGCTCTTGCATCACTGTATTTACTCATACCAACTAATTTCAAATTTGAAGGATGCAATTGAAACTCCAATGGCGCAACAGGTATGTTTTAAACCTGTTTCTTTAACGTGTTTGTTGTTGTAACTTGCTCTATGTTGATTTCAGTTTCAATTGAATAAATAGTTATATTCTCATACCATGCACCTTACAAGTGTTGTTATTGTTGTGTAGTTTTCCACACTTATATTCTGTCTAAGCTGCTTTGTCGTAAATAGATATGATTCGAACTATATCTATCTTGATTTGGCAACATAAACTAGAATGATAGAGACCATACAGTGACCATACTACATAGATATATGTTTGTTTCATGTTGTTATCATGTCTACCTTACTACTGAACTGGTTTACCAAAATGAGTTTCATATACTACATTGTAAACTTGTGATGTGATGTGTTTCTTTGTTTCTATTTTAGAATGTGAATAAAATATTGGAGAAGAGTACCCCATTATGCAATGGTACAGGAAGTAATGCAGATAAGGTTCAAGATAGTGAGACATCCCTGTTGGTCTCCAAGAAAGCTAATAAAAACTATATCGAAGACACTGAGCCAACCCCAAAGTCCTGTCTTGATGTAGTGTTCGAGGTACTGGCTACTACTACTGGCACCAGCTCTTCGAACTCGCTGCATGAATCAGTTCGGCTTCTTGAGTCTCAACTTCTAGTTGAAAGACATCAATCAGATGTTATGCGATAGGAAGCCATAGGACTGAGGAAGTCCCTGCAGAATTCAGATGCATACTTTCTAGTGCAATAGCAAGTGCTGGAGGATTTAAGCGCCAAACAAGAGAAAGTTAATAAGCTTGCTAAGCATCTTCCCAGCATTATGGGTACCCAGGATATTGTTTCTTGAGCTCTTCTGAAGTGGTTTCAGTTCTGGACTTGTTTTTCTGCGGCGTTTATATGCTGCTTTGTTCCCTATATTTGCAATGGTGGCGAACTTTGATGCCCAGTGGATGTAATATGTGTAATAGCCATGATAGCCTAGCATAAGTTGCTTGCCTATTTATTTCCTTATTGTCTTGTTTATTTGTTTTCTTGTAGTCAGTGCAGTTCTTTTTCCGCGGTTTGCTAGTGGCCGCAATAGCCTATTTTTTAAAAATTAGGCCACATTAGCCATGGGCTACATATTTACTGTTGTTAACATGGGCCTCCTACGGGCCGTAGAAACAATGGGCCTTCTAAGAGCCGTAAAAACAATGGGCCTTCTACCGGGTGTAGAAACAATGAGCCTCATACGGGCCGTAGACACAATGGGCCTTCTATGAGCCGCATTATCAATGGGCCTTCTACGGGCCGTATGATCGGTTGGCCAAACATGGGCCAATAGTAGACCACATTATGACTGTAAATGGGCTAGAGTTGAAATCGTCCGTTCATGGGCCGACCATAATGGGCCGTCCTTAATCAACCGTATTTGATGACGCTATGAAAATGGCCCAATGTATTAATGGGCCACAAACGGGCCGACTGTAACCACGGGCTGAATTTGGCCCACAAGCAAAAAATGACAGTAACGAGCCGAAAGTAAATGAATGCTGTAAATGAGCCCAAAAAAATGGGCCCTGAGAAGGCCAAAAGATAACATGGGCTGGAAACGGCCCAACAGAATAATGGGCCGTTAATGGGTATAAAGTGATACACTGTTCATTACGGGCCAGTTTTACCACGGGCCGTTAATGGGCCGAGGGTTACTAAGGGCCTCATATGGGCCAAAAGACGTCATGGGCCATACATGGGCCAGAAGTTCAAACGAGCTGGAATTATATTGGATGGCCCAGATGATGCTACTGGGCCTAATTCGGATAGGCCATAAACGGGCCCTAGGTTAGCGGGCTGTAAATGGGCTATATGCGAACATGTCGTTAACAAGCTTGCCGTGGGAAGGCCTGCCACCTTTTGACCAAGTCAAACAGACCGGCCCATTCATCGGAATGGGCCTTTGTTGGGCTGTGCCACGTGTCGACGTATCATAGGCGCTTTGGGTCTAATGAGTGGATGACATCTGTCCCAACGGCGAGCCGACACATGTTCCCTCCAGCCAATGATGATTTTACACATGGAAAATCCCCATTGGTTGAGGCTGTTAACGGGTTGTCGGATCCAAAACCGGACCCGGTAGCTTAACGGCATTCCGTTACGGTGGATGCCATGTGTCGGTCACCCTTGACGAAAGCACTTCTGTGACGCGCGATTTATCGTCATGGAAGTGGACACTTTCGTGATGATAATTTTGGTAATGTCATGGAACACTTCTACGACAACACAAGTATGACTATCTTGATTTTGTCATAAATTTTTCATGGATGTACATGCATGACAGAAAACGTGACCTACTGTGACAAACATGTATCATCACGGAAGTGTATTTTTTTGTAGTTGTAGTCACTGACGATTGCAGTCCGAAGTGCCGCATCTCCTTTTGGAAACTATGATCCTTCTTGTGAGATGCTCCGATTTGGAAGGTGTGAGCATCAAAGCTTGTGCCATCTTCACCAAAAAATTACATGGGATCCTGAGAGCACGCCACGGTGACACACCGATTTTGTTATTTTCGGACTCTATATGCATTTCCTATAATTAGAATACCAACAAGGCTTACGCCTCTCCGCACCCAGCGGCCGAATTGTTTGAATTTTTCCCTTTTCTCGGACAATGAATGAAAACTCCCAAAGCGACATACAAATGATCTTGCTAGCACCCAAGTGTAGTGGCAACTATAGCAAAGGGTCAATGGTGATTTCTTATAGTGGAAAACTATTTGGAGGTGAAACAATGAACTCTTGTTTTCATTCAAATGAAAATATGATGTTAGTTCATGTAAATGTTTTCAAATAGCACACGATTCACTCACAAAAGATGTGTGCCTACCAAACAACGGCCGATGTCCCCCCCCCCCTTGCTACGCTGGCAATCTGAGACGTGCGCTCTGATTGGCAAGAACCCAAAACCCACAGATCATACGTTTGCACCGTTGGATGCTCCTAGATCGAATGGCAATCCTCATCCCTTTCGACAACAAATGCAGTCTGGCTAGGATTTGATTTATATGCCAAAATGCACGGTAAATGCCAAAAAATGTCTTAAATATAGCGCTCGAGACCTAAAATGTGCCAGCAAATCAAACCCGTTGTATAATGGTGATTGCTTAATGTGCGAAAAAATTAGAGGCAAAATGATGAACTCACGTCTTGATTTCAAAATTAGGACATCTTCATTTCAAACGAAATTATTCTCTTTGTGCACACGAGTGCTTAGAGGCAACCTTTTGCATAGGCATTTCCATGTAGGGACTGGGAATATTTTCACCCTTTTCACCTAGGCCGTCAACATTCCCCCACCGCCCGCCAGCGTTTCACTCAACTAGTCCACCCAATCTCTATCGCCAGCTCCCCCCTCCCCTAGATCCACAGCCGAACCCTCTCCGGCGCCAGCATGCTCACCTCGGTCATGTGCCCGCTCTTCGGCGTCAAGCCTACCTCCACTGTCATTCCCAACACGCGGCTGCCGACGCCTCGCCGTCTTCGTTTCCTTGCCATCCACCCTTGAGCATATCGATCCTGTAACCCTTGCCTCTCCTGTGGTCCGGCCGGGTTTGCATTAATCAACTTATTATTATTGCTCTCCATCACGGTGAGGCATATTTCCTCTCAATCCCTCATCCTATTTCATTCTGTATGCTCCCAAATTGGCCATAAAATAACGGAGAGCATATATATGTTCATTATCTATCTTCCTAACTAGTACATATAAGTTGTATTTGTTCCAATAAGTTACTGCCAATTTATAGATCGCGGGCGCCCGAGTCACACAAACTTAACAAATAAGCTATACATTTTCTAAATTATTGCAAGACAAGTTTAGACAGCTTGATTATCCTCCAGTTGTTAGTTTTATACTTATTCTCCATTCTCGAGTTTCGCATGTGTTCTTTGTAGATGCCGAGTATTAGCGACAACACTCATGATTCAGGCGATGTATCTTCATCTGATTCCGACAACCCTAGGTCTTCAGCAGATGGTGAGGGATCAAGTAATCTTGAATGGGATAGAGGTCCAGAAATTACCCTTCCAGTCAGGACACGAAGGAACGCTCCAAGGAAGCCCACACACCAGCCTAAAGTTGTATATGAAGTAACCGAGATCGATTTAAAGTCTTGGGCTCCAACTAAACCAGATAAAGCACGCACAAGGTTCAGGAGTGTATGTGGATTTGTTGGCAGGGCAAGGCTCAACATTAATCTATAAGGATCTCGGAAGGCTAACATGGAAAATTGGCAAAGGATAGTCCGGGAGATCATGGATCACTTCAATATTACAGAGCAGTAGAGAATGCAGGTGGAACACGCTGCACTAAAGAAGGCTAGGGATGCTTGGAGAAACTGGAAGCACGTGTTGTACAAGAAGCAGGATACTATGACATGAAACTGATATGGGACCAGGAGGACAAAGAAATATAGCAATGGGTGGGAAACCGACCTTTAGTGAAATCAAGCGCAAACACGCTAGAGAATACTTGTGGCACGTGCAAGGAGGCATGCTGACGGAACTTATTACTTTGAAAACTCACGTGATGAATAACTAGATCACATGATGTTAAAGGCTTCCAAGATCCTTGGAAGGTTCTACAGGAACTCAGGGCCATGTGACATTATGTCCGATGCTTTGGAAGCAAGAGAGTCCCCTGCCGTGCAAGGGGGATAGGTGCTAATGTCTCGCACAAGAGGGCTTCCACGCTCAGCAAATAAGAGAGGCCCAACATAAAAATGCGAGGAGTGAAATGAAGTAGAATGAATTGTATGAAAGGTTGAGGAAGGACATGTATCCAGCTGTTCGAAACGATGTTGATTCAATGATGATGTAGAAGACTCTAACACTGACAGATAGCCAGCAGATGTGAGGGGAGGCAGGCATGGAGGATGCTGCTTATGGCGCGACAACACGACACAAGAGTAGTTGTGCATCAGCTGACCCCAACGACACCAAGACTATAGCTTCTCATGATGATGCTATATCTAATTTATCTGGAATGAAATACAAACGAAAGGGCGTGCTTACACATTATGAAGGTACATTAAAATGTGCAACAACATGGGTTTCCCACCCTTCTTTGAAAAGGGCCTCTTGTTGGACAATGTGCCATTGAAGCCTGGCTGTGTGAAGTGTTACGTGACTGAAGTAAAGCCTGGATTCAATGAATTTGCCCTTAAGAATGTCCTAGGATACTTTGATGAGCAAAGGACCTTGGGAGAAACACTGTTACATCACATCAAGTGGCCACGAAAGGAAATTGAGTTCATCGATGAGATCCCTGAAGCATCACCAAAGAGCAACCAATGTCGCCCCACAACTAGTGACGCTATCCTTGCCAAAACAACTCTCGCGTGCTTCCCAAAAAGAACCTAATACTCGTAATCCGATGGCTGATGCATCAACCTGTGATCAGCTGGCCCGACTTTGTGCCGTACAGGCCATGTCATCATCTGCCCCAGAGCAGCCAGTGGCAAGGCCTACAACTGCTGAAGACACACCACCAGTTCAGATGCCGGCTGTTGAAGAAGTGGGGGGAGACCCAGCTGCAACACATGCTCAGCACACCAACCTAGTGGAATGGACTGCTAAGCAGTTTGATGCTTTGGAACCGCCTGCTAAGCAGTATGAAGGTCCAGAACCGATAGCTCATCATTCCGTCGGCCCGCAGCCGCGTGATCAGCATACCAATGCGTCAACACTTCTTGCTCAACAAACCAACGCGTTGGCACAGCCTCCTCAGCAAACCGACAAGTTAGCACCACCTGCACAGAAACCCGACATAGCTTCAACGCATGGTCTGCAATTTGATGCCTCTGCTCCTACAGTCCAAAAGTATGTCACAGCAGTAACGCCAGCTCAGCAGTCTGGCATAGATAAACCATCTGCTAAGAAGTCCGTCGAAGCTTCACCATCTTCTCGGTAGTCTACCTTGCATCCAACCAGATGTTCTACCAGAAATGCTTCAAGTACCAAGAAGGAAGCGGCCAAAAAGGCAGCACCCGCGAGGAAGTGCGGTGGGAGAGCGAAGAGGAAAGAGAACCATTGCCTCTTACTTAAAGCACTCATCGCTTAGAACCAAATTAACAGTAGGTTGTTCGAATCGGGGAGTAATATTATTGCTGATGGCATGGATGATGAAGAAATAGCTTTGTAGCTTGCTAAAAATAAAGCAGACGTTCTTGAAGCACGCAATTACATCCATGACAGCCATTTCTTATTGGCTAATACTTTGACGAGTGCAGCTCCAGTTACCGCGAGTTACACGAATATCGCAGGGATCAAATGTCAGCAGGTCATCATGGTCTGCAAGGCCACTACAATAGAGATCATTTCCGACACGATGTTGATTCCATCAATATGAGTTTCGAGGACTTACATCTCTTCTTGAACTTCAACGAGCTCGATGCCACTCTTTTTAGATGCCTGATTTTGTAAGTACTTAACAAACTCTAATCAACTTCTCCATACAAGGCTTTAAATGATAAACAGCTAACTGCAATTTATTCCTCTTAGGGGATTGAATGCACAGAGAAGAAAAAGGGAGTGTGTATTTCATAGATCCTGCATTAGCAAATGGCACAACATTAGATGGTAAGGACCTATGGGACTGGGCCATTAACACGGTCATCCGTATCTTCGAAACCACGTCCCATGCAGAATCATTTCTCTGGCCATATCATGAATGGTAAGTCAAGTAAACAACAATGCATACATTGATTGTCTTTCATATTTCGACATAATTCAAAAGTTCATTGCTTTCTTAATATGTAGCAATCACTGGATATTGGTATTCATTGTTCCAAACAAGAACAAAATTTACTACATGGATTCTCTCAAAGAGTCAACAAACGTTTAGGATCTGAGGATTCTTCAACAATTCATGGATAGGTATTGAATTCTATGATGTTGAAATTAATTTGCGTTCATATCTGGTTCAATAATTGATGTTGTCAAAATTCATCTTCATTTGCAGTGTGCTTGCATTGTGGAAAGCTAAACCAGGGAACATGTACAAGACGGAACTACCTCTGCAGCACGAGATTGTTTCTCCGGTAACACACCGAAATCCATTATTTTTGGAAAATTTATCCAATAGTCCGCAAAAACCTTTTCTTACGCTAGTCAAATGGTCAAGCTTCTAAATAAACCTCTTTCTATTTCTATCCAAAGAAAAAAAATACATCTAACACTAGTTAGGTTGTTCATAATAGGACAAATACATGACTAATTATGTACAAAAAATTTCAAAGTCCTCAGCAACAAGCAGGGACCAACCTTTGTGGATACTATGTTTGCAGACACATGATCTCCATCTGCAAATCTGCTGATAGTTGTGAAGATCCTCGTGAATTAGTACCAGTAAGTGTATCTTTATTAATATCTTCTACTCCACTCATATGGCACATTCTGATCTTCAAAATACTACAGCTCATCTTAGAATCGAGAACCCCTAAACCGCTCCCCACTAGTGAAGTGCAGATGGTTTAGAGATTTATCAGCGACTTCTTCCTGAATCACTACATCAATCCCACTGGCGATAATGAAGATTTCAGCATGTGTTCTCCTGAAACATTGAATAAGAGTTAGCCGCTAAACATATACGCATGGATCCATTGTTTTCCATCTGATGAGGTCTTTGTATTTCGTACACTACGATTAATTATGTAATTCATATATGTGTCGACAAATCATTGGAATTTAGCTACCATATGTTCAATTGCAGTTGTTGCAAAATATGATGAATGTTCTTCCTGTGGACATTATTTGTACAATTGAATATTGTAGTGAATTTTATTTTTGCATGCCGATTCAATATGGGATATTTTTGTTTTAACCTAGAAATTGCTCCGCACACGGTTCAACTAAATGAGTGTTTGTGTGTTCCACATTGGAAAGCATACCTCAATCGTAGCGAAACCATCGGTGATACAAAGTAGATCACAAACGATTTGCAGCGCTACTACGTGTGCGTAGGGTCTCCGGAACCGTTTGTGATATCACGTTATCGTACACGAGAGCTCGAAGTAAACCATGCCCAGTGTAAAATACAATCCGAGTCGTAAATTTTTCAGGAAACGTGTGGGATCCCAAACGCAAAACACACGTCACTCTTGCCGCAACCGTCAGTGATACACAAAAAATCACAAATGGTCGGCAACACTTGTATGTGTGCGAAGGGGCTCCTGAACCGTTTGTGATAGAACATTATCGCACACAGTAATTTTTGGGAAACGTGTGTGGTGGATTCTTGCATGGCAGACGGGTTCCGCAGAAAACTCGTGTGCGATGGGGCACATATCGCACACAATTCATATGTTAGCCCGTGTGCCTTACATATTGTTTCCAAAATGGTTCGTTATGACACAGTGTTTGGTTTCACTGCGTCATTAGAAATGTTTAATCACCGATCCGACACATGCGAAAGAATTTAGTGTGTGCTACATCGCATGCGATTACATTTTGCAAGGCCTTTGGATCATGGCTCCATGTCCCCGATGGTTTCTAGGTCGTGTGGGAAGGACCCCCCTATCGTAGTCACTCACTTGGCGACGGTTCCAAATGCCAACGCGGAAAGGAGTTAAAAACCATTTGTATAGCACCTCGATGTACTTGTGCACCATGCCAAGTTTCATGATTTTAACGCGTGTTTTGGATTTACAGCAATTAAAAACCAGGTTTCTCAATATTTCTGGCTGAGCCACGATGCTTAGATGTTTGAATTTGATTCCCATTTCTTGTATGGGACCTAGAAATTCACCCATGGACACACATGTGATTTTTCAACCAACTTTGGTGCACTGAAACATGTGCTTGTAGTTCAAATTTTTTATTCACAATAAATGCCAAGAAACTCAATTAATGCATAAAAATGGCCAAACGAACCCAGAATAATTCCAAATTTTAACACGGAACTCATATAGTTCTATGTTTGCTCTGTAAAAAATCAAGAGGGGGGAGGATAGCATATGTCGTTACGCACACATAGGTGACACATTCCCTCTCGGAAGCATGAATCTTCTTGAGAGAAGCTCTGGTTTGCAAGAAGCTTATACACAAACTTGTCCCAATTCGCCCATTTTTTATGAGGGCATGTTGATGCTATGAAATAACACCATGCCAAGTTTCATGATTTTTAGGCGAGTTTTGAATTTACAGGAATTTAAAAAACCAAGTGTCTCAATGTTACCAGCCCAGCCACGACCCCAAATGTTTGAATTTCAATCCAATTTCTTGCCTGGGATCTAGAAATTCACCCAAGGACACACATGTCATTTTTTAACCAACCTTGGTGCACTGGAGCATTTTCTTGTAGTTCAAATTTGAATTATTCACATTAACTTCCTAGAAACTCAATTAATGCATAAAAAGGGCCAAACAAACCCAGAATGATTCCTAATTTTAACACGACACTCATATAGTTCTATGTCTGCTCTATAAAAAAATCAAGAGGGGGCAGTGTATGTCGTTCCACGCACAAAAGTGAGACATTCCCTCATGGAAGCACGAGTCTTCTTGGGAGAAGCTCCGGTTTGCAAGAAGCTTATACCAAAACATGTCCCAATTCGGCCAATTTTTTGAACACAACATGTTGGTGCCATGAAATGACACCATGTCAAGCTTCATGATTTTTAGGCAAGTTTTGAATTTATAGGAATTTAAAAAACCAAGTTTCTCAATGTTACTGGACGAGCCACGACCCCAGATGTTTGAATTTCATTCCCATTTCTTGCATGGGACCTAGAAATTGACCCAAGGACACACATGTGATTTTTCAACCAACCATGGTGCACTGGAGCATGTGCTTGTGGTTCCAATTTGAATTATTCAAATTAAATGCCTAGAAACTCAATTAATGCATAAAAAGGGCCAAACGAACCTAGAATAATTCCAAATTTTAACACGACCTCATATAGTTGCATGTTCAGTGTAGATAAATGTTCTAGCAATTCAAACACCATCCTTTCCCTCCGTAACACCATTTTGATTTTCAAAACAGAATGAAAAAGTCAGGTATACCACAAATAGTTTACTAGCAAGAATCGTGTAGGATGCGATATAAAATATCTTGGCGCATCGTCTCGTGTGGCTTACGCAGGAAGCTTCTTCGTCTATAGTCCACTGCACGCGGTTGAACCACACTTACGAGCTAGTTTCTCGCGGCACCAAGAGAAATTTTTCTGCCACCGCGAAAATATCTATCTCCCCGCCCCCACTCGACCAAAAGCCACATTTCCACTGTTCCTCCGTGCTTTCCAAGTTCAAACCTTCACTGCAGCTTATTAGCAGCGCCGCCTCCTCGCCCGTGACCCTTCTTCTTGCAGTGTCGCCTGCTCACCGGCGACCATTCTTCTTGTAGCGCCACCTCCATGCCAGCGACCCTTCTTCTTGCTGCACAGCCTCGTCGCCAGCGACCCTTCTTCTTGCAACACCGCCTCCTCGCCGGCAACCCTTCTTCTTGAAGCGCCGCGTCCTCGCCGGCGACCCTTCTTCTTGCTCCATGGCCTTATCGATATGGTGAGGTAATCCACACCCCACCCACACCATCCTCCTCCTTCCCCGTCCCACATGCCCCAACCAACGGCGCGACACCTTCTGCAGAAATCACTACCCCCGTCCTCCAATTAAGTGCCGCCCACAACCATTTTGCGCGCAATATAACGTGGAGCTCAATAGTATCTACTAGCGAAGAAGCAAATCATGGCCACACGCACGGACGAGGTCGCTATGGCTGCCATGCATGCCGACCACCAGATATTGGAGGAGCACCTCATCTTCATGGCCACCGTCCACACCACCACGTGGTAGTCTACTTTAAAATATAGTTCGTGTTGTTTTCTGGAGGCCACCTCCAGTGCCTTCTAATGATTTGTCCTCTGTAATGTTAATATGCAATCTGATATTCTTTAATTTGATGTTCAGTTAATAGTTTGGTCCAACAATTGCTACATTTCATACTACTATTCTCAAGCATTCTTGGTTTCGTTAACTGTCTTATCTTCTAGTATATGTTCTATTCTGCAATGTCGTGCTCAGTTAACTATCTTTATTCATTTGGTATGGTGTCAAGTTAACTATGTGGTGCAATTATGCAATTTGATTTTCATTTGTTGTGGGTACAATTTTGTATTGTTATGCATGTGAGAAATAAACTGAATTTGGCCGTACTCAACACATATTCTACTGATAGTATGGATACTCTCAGTTAACCTGATCAAGATCTTCGTTATATGTGTTGCTGGGAAACAATGGGAGACACTGCGGTTTACCATCGAGGCTTGCTCATGCATGGTCCTTTCGCTAATAGCACATTATTGTGCAGTTGCGGGAATCATTCTAATATTTAGGTTTCTTACAATTTGGTCTTGCACATGTAGGTCCATCTATCAAAGGCTTAGACCCACTGTTCAACCCATTTTGCATATGGGGAAATGAGATGTCTATGAATATGAGTCAAGTCATGAAACTCAGAAAGATTTTTATGATGAAGAAACTTGCGACGAATAACAACAAGATATTTTTTTGCACAATGAAGAAGACATCAGTCAAGTATAGGATGGTACTAAATCTTTTACCTTGTTTTTACCCCTTGCGCCATTTCAAAATTTAGAACAATGATTTATGCATATCTTTGTTTTCAGTACTTTTCAAAGCAGTTCACCGATGAATACCTCTCAAACCATCTGCATGGTCAAGAGGTGAGGAAGGTATTCATTCAACTCCCAAGGTACAATATTGAAGTCTTCTTGAAGAGGACAAAGGCTGTGCGGAAAATTATCCATAGCCATTGGCCTAATGTTGCAAGGACATTCAACATCATTGAAGGCCCAACATTTGCCTTCCGCTTCATTAGTTTCCCAGATGAGATTCATCTGTCTATTTATCGTGTGTGATGCTACTTTTCCAAAAAAAAATCGATGTTGCATGTGAAACTTGGTACTGTTGTGTAATGGCATAGCTAGCTATATCCCTCTTTGGTGTAACTGAGTGCAGAAGCTATCTGATGTAATTCGATTATGAAATCCTGGTTGCCGTTATATGGATATGAAATATATGGTGTGTTTTATAAGAAATTTCAATTTGATTACTAGATGGATTATCAAATAAAAGGCTAATTGCCTTGCTTATTGGGTTTTTCTGTTGCAGACAATTACTCAGACAACACCATGAGCGATGAACTCAAAGAACCCACACAGTTTCTAGAAAGTAAGCATGTTGGATCAACTAACAATCACACACGGCTTCCAGAAGAGAACTGTTTTCGTTAGGCCACCTTGCACAAATGTTTCAACACAAAAAACTATGTGTGATATACATACGAACGGAAACGTTTGTCTGGGATTCACTATGTGGGATGTACATACGAATGGAAACGTTTGTCTGGGATTCACTGTGTGGGATGTACATACGAACAGAAACGATTGGGCTTCGATGCCTCACTCGATCGCACACGAGCTCATTTTTCCCCGCCTGTTTGGCTGGAGGGCCTATCCCTGACGGTTTCTGGTTTGTGTGGGAAGGACACCCCTATCGCACACACTCACTAGGCAACGATTTAAAACTCCATTGTGGAAAGAGGGTATAAATTGTTTCTATAGCATGTCTCTGTACTACTATACTACCAGGAGTCGAGCTATGTCGCGGTCTACATCATCATCTATGCCAAGCACAGCTTAGGATGCTATGGCACGAGCCCAACTTCTGTTGATATTTCCGCCAACAGCTGATGAAATGGATGAGTGGAGAGCCACCATCCAGAGTATGATCAGCTTTGCTGAAGCCGAAAAATCTCAGCAGGTAGGGCCATCGCAGCACCAACGAACAACGACACCAGCCCAGACTGCTGGTCGTGTTGTGGGGACCACACCAATGGTGCAGTCCCCTCCACGGCAGCCAACATAGAGGCAACAACAAGAGCAACGTGACCACGAACCCGATGAAGCATCGATGGCCTCGTCCGATCCACGGGCCCGTCGAGATCAGCTGTAGATCCTGGATGATCAGCGGAGGGAAGATGTGCGCATCACTATAGAGCGGTGCCAAGAAACCCGCTGTCAATTTGACAGGTGCAATGGCCCTGACGTCGACGAACCCGCGCCAAGTGAGGGTGGGTACTTACCTTTGAGGTTGGGTGCCATGCCTTCACTCGCGAGCTACGGCAAGTCCGTTGGCCATCGGCCCGCGTTTTCAAGCCAGAATTGCCAGAAAAATATGATGGAAAGCTGAACCCGACAGAGTTCTTGAGCATTTACACAATTGCTATTCAGGCTGCCAAAGGGAGAGATGAGAAGGCGTTCGCCAAATACTTCCCTTTGACTCAAGCCAAATGTGAGGTCATGGCTTATGCACCTGCCAGAGAATTCCATTTCATCATGGGCCGACCTATGCAATGAATTTGTTGGCGCGTTCATGGGTGGCCATTAAGAACCATGAAAGCCCAATGATCTGCATGTCCATCCATAGAAGGAAGGGGAAAGCTTGCGAAAGTATATGCAGAGATTCAGCCGAGTGCACCGCAACATTCTAGAAATACACACGGCAGCTGTGATTGCCGCAATCCACTCGAACATGTGCAACAAGAGGATCTGTTCTAAAATGAACGTACGGTTGCCCAAGACTGTCAATGAGTTGTACACATTGGCGGACAAATGTGTTCGGGCTGAAGAAGGAAAGGACTCCCTGGAGAGGAGGATGGCATCGACGTCGATGCAGACGATGACGATGATGAGGCCACTAGGTCAAAGGGGAAGGGGCGGAAGCGCAATAAGGAACACAAGGAGAAGTCGGTATTGGTGGGAGGGCTATGGCGGTAGAGGAGGCCGCCGCGGCAAGACCCCTCAGCAAAAAGATAAACCTACTAGAGGTCGTGAGCAGAAGGAAGGTGATGATGAGAGTGATGAAGGAGATGAAGAGGAAACTAGTGAGCAAGAATTCTAGAAGCCAATTGAAGCTATGTGTGTTGACGGAGGTGCATCCCTGCACTCCTCTCACCACCAGCTCAAGCAATGGGCACAAGAGGTCAATGTCGTGGAGCCAGTTGCAGACTCTCAGAAGCCGATCAAGAGATCCGGCACGCCTATCATCTTTGATGAAGAGGATCACCCTCGCCGCACTACAGTGGTAGGGTGTTTGTCGCTGTTGGTCTCACCAACAATCCGCAACCTCAAAGTCACAAAGATGCTAGTAGACGGCGGGGATGGATTGAATCTGATCTCTCCCAAGGTAGTAAGCAAGTTACAAATATAAGATGAAGAGCTCAAAGTTACTGGCACATTGCAAGGAGTCAACCCCGGCAGGAGACATCCTAAGGGAAAGATCATGTTGCCGGTAACACTTGGCGGAGAACTGAATTACTGGACTGAGAGGGTTGTGTTTGATGTTGTCGATCTCCCCCTGCCTTAAAATTTTATCCTCGGCCGCCAAGCTTTGGCAAAGTTCATGGCAGTATCCCACTATGCTTACAATACTTTGAAGATGCCAGGGCAGATAGGCGTCATTTCCATCCCGCCAGACAATAAAGATGAAATCATTTGTTTGGATAAGATGTACCAAGACACAGTAGCTGTTGAGGCCGCAGAAGCTACAGCTCGCGCCAAGGAAACGAAGTAAGGAAAGAAGACTAGCAGAGATGTCGGCAAGGAGCCCGGGAAGCGCGCCTCTCCGGAGTGCGTTGCTCCTGCTGACGACTTGCCGGAGAGTTCCACTAGTAAGAGGCCCAAGGGCTTCACCTGCTATAAAGAAGGTCCCGGAAAGGAAGGATGGCACTGACGGTATGTTTACCATCAGTGCCACCCTTGATGACAAATAGGAAAGCATGCTCGTTTCCTTCCTGCGAGAGAATGTCGATGTGTTTGCTTGGCAACCATCTGACATCGCCGGCATTCCCAGGGAGGTAATCGAGCACCAACTTGCAGTATGTTCTCATGCCCCGCCCGTCAAGCAAAAGGTTCGGAAGCAAGCTTTGGAATGGAAACAGTTTATTGCCAGGCAGATCAAGAAACTTGAAGCAGCTGGTTTAGTCGTAGGATTTTTGCGTCCAACATGGTTAGTGGGCCTAGTTGTACTGTGCAAGGCGAATGGGAAATGGAGGCTTTGCAAAGACTTCACATATCTGAACAAAGCATGCCCGAAGGAACCTTTCCCCTTGTCACGCATTCATCGGATTATGGATTCCACTTCTGGGTGTGACCTGATTTCCTTTTTGGATGCATACTCCAGATACCATCAGATATTCATGTCCAAGGAAGACGAAGAGAAGACCACATTCATAACTCCATGTAGCATGTACTGCTTTGTATGAATGCCCTTCGGGTTCAAGAGTGCTGGATCCACTTTTGTGAGAGCAGTACAAATTAGTTTTGAGCCTCAGTTGCACAGGAATTTAGAAGCTTACATGGAAGGCATTGTGGTCAAAACCAAGGACAGATCAATGTTCATTTAATATTTGGGAGAGACCTGTGCGAACTTGCGCAAGATTAACCTGAAGTTAAACCCTAAGAAGTGTGTGTTTGGTGTGCCCTCCGGCAAGCTACTTGGTTTCTTTGTGTGACACTGAGGGATAGGGGCCAACCCTGACAAGATCAGGGCAATTGAGTAGATTTAAGCACCCAGGACTGTCAAGGATGTGAGACGCTTAACTAGATGCGTTGCCACGTTAAGCAGGTTCATTTCCAAATCTGTCGAGCATGCCTTGCCATTCTTCAAAATTATGAAGAAGGCAGGACCAATGAAGTGGACCTGGGAAGTAGAAGCAGCACCGCGGGACCTAAAGGCATACCTTTCCTCTGCCCCCACCTTCGTCGCTCCTCGGCCACAAGAGTCGTTGTTTCTATATTTAGAGGCAACAAATCAAGTGGTTAGTGCAGCGCTGGTGCCACAGCGAGAAGCAGATGAAGAGGCAGATGCAGCTACTATTCCCGCCAGGGGTGAAACTGAACTAGTCACGGCAGGATCGGGCACAGATCAGGATAAAGAAGAACAAGTTAGCGAAGGCAATTCCAAGACCACGGCAAGGAAGAAAGTGGTGTAGCCGCGTGTATACTTTGTCAGCTCCCTATTGCAGGGCGCTAGGTCTGGGTGCAAAAGATGATTTTCGGCCTCGTCATGGCCTCAAGGAAACTATGCCACTACTTCCACGCCCATGAGATCACAATTGTCACTCATTTCCCACTGCAACGCATACGGAGGAACCCTAAAGCCACTAGCACGATCGTCAAATGGTCACTAGAGTTATCAAGCTTTGCCTTGAAGTACGAAAGTACCTCAACCATTTAGAGGAGAGTGTTGGCAGAGTTCATTGCAGAATGGATGCCCACCATAGATGAAGAAGCACCAGAGACAATTATCCCTGGCAAGGAAGCACCCCAAGAGTGGATCATTTATTTTGATGGTGATTTCTCGTTGCAAGGCGCAGGAGCTGGCATGCTTCTTGTTGCAACCACCGGAGAACACCTTAAATATGTGGTTCATATGCACTTCCCGGGAGATGGCCACCAACAACACTGCTGAGTATGAGGGGCTCCTTGCCGGGCTCGAGATCGCAATAGGGTTGGGAATTAAGAAGTTGATCATCCGTGGAGACTCATAGCTCATGGTAAGGCAAGTAAATAAGGATTACCTGAGCCCATTAATGTATTCATATGTAGAGGAGGTGAGGTAGCTGGAGGAGCATTTTGACGGATTGCAAACAGAGCACGTGCCGCGTGCGGAAAACAACATTGTTAATCATCTGTCAAAGTGTGTTGCACAAAAGCTCCCTGTGGAGCCAAGAACTTTTGTCCTCCACCTGACTCAACACTTAGTGTCCCCTACAACAATGGCCAAGAAAAGGAGGAAGTTGGACTCCAGCAAGCATCTCCCGGTAGGGCTTCCCGAAGTCCCCGGTAGAGAGGTTGCCGGGAGCACCTCTACTTCGCTTGGTGAGTAGCACCCTCCCGCTGAACTATAAGTTCTTGCGGTCGAGATAAGTGCTCCCATAAATGAGGAGGTGCCATTTCTCCTTGTTGTTGAGACCCAGGCTCCAGCTTGGGCACATCACATAGTCCACCAGCTTCAAACATGAGAACTTCCCAAAGATCATGAAGAAGCCGAAAGAGTAGCCCGAAGGGCCAGTATGTATCAATTTGTGGATGACACACTATAAAGAATAAGGCCCAACAGTGTGAAGTTGAAGTGCATTTGCCAGGAAGAGGGACACGAACTATTGGCAGAAATACACAAGGGCGTGTGCGGCTCCCATATTGGATAAAGAGCCTTGGTTGGAAAAGCTTTCCGACAAGGTTTCTACTGGCCCACGGGCCTCCAAGATGCGATTGAGCGAGTCATGAGATGTGAATCCTGCCAGCTCAACTCCAAGAACATCCATCAACCAGCTCAAGCTCCCTGGACAATTCCTTTATTTTGGCCATTTTTGGTCTAGGGGCTTGACATCTTGGGCCCCTTTCCCTATGCTACCGGGGGCTTTGAATTCTTGTTGTTGCAATCAACAAGTTTACAAAGTGGCCGGAATTAGATCCAGTGAGGAAGGTAACCGCACAGTCAGCTATCAAGTTTTTGAAGCAATTGGTGTGCCATTTTGGAGTGCTTGCTAGAGTGATCGCTGATAACGGCACCCAATTTACAAGCCGCACCTTAGTGCAATATGTTCAGACCCTCGGAAGCAAGGTTTCATTTGCCTCTGTTGCTCATCCTAGAAGCAATGACCAAGCTGATAGGATGAACACTGAAGTGCTGCATGGGCTCAAGAGAAGAACTTTTGCTAAGTTGCAAAGGTGCAGCAGACGCTGGATCGACAAGCTACCAATGGTTCTTTGGTCCCTCCGTTCGACACCAAATCGATCCACCGGCTAGACTCCCTTCTCCCAAGTGTACGGGCCGAAGTAGTGCTCCCCATGGAACTCATATATGGGCACCTCGAGTATTTGCCTACAACGAAGTAGAGCAAGAGCAGCACTAGCATGACGATTCCGTGCTCCTTGAGGAAGATCGTCTCTGGGCCGTTGTGCGTGCTGCACACCACCAGCAAGCCTTGCGCTGCTATCATAGCCGCAAGGTCCATGCCCGGAGCCTTGAGGAAGGCGACCTTGTCCTTAGGCGTGTTCAGTCCGCCGAGGGTTCCAACAAGTTGACGCCAAAGTGGGAAGGCCCTTAGCGGGTAGTATGAGTCACCAGACCTGGCGTAGTCCGTCTGCAGACCGAAGATGGCATAAGGTGCAAAACTCATGGAATATTGAGCATCTTCGCAAGTTCTACCTGTAAGGCATGGCTGCCGGGCCTAGCCCCAGCAGCCACCCTTACGTACAAGCCTTGCCAATGTGCATATAACCCTTTGTTTACCTAAAATTATAGAGGAGTTCCTCCTCTACATGGATATGATACATGCAAAAGTACCCGACAAACATGCCTTTTTTCATTAATACGCGGATAAACAAGTACAAACCATAAAGAGTGTAAATATGGGTACAAGAGATTACATTTTTAGACTAAAGTTTGGCAAGTGGCTACAAGTTTTAGATTGAAAAAACATAAGTGCCCCGTAATCCATTTATTGTCCCTCTCCTCCTAGGAACTACAGTGGGAGGTGAAGAGGGCAAAAGGAGCGCCTGGGCAAAAGCCCAGCCTAACAAGATCAGGAGGGTGCGAACGAAGGTGATGGGCGGAGAGAGCGGTTAGGCAACGCCCTGGTCACCACCGCCAGGACCAGAGGAACGTGGAAGGAGGTACACCAGCAGGGAAGATGAAGCCGGGGTCCACTAGGAAGCCTGCCGGGGTCTAGCTGGAGGAGGCGGAGAAACCCGCATCCAACACCCCGGCAAATCGCCTTGCTGGGGAAGAAGACCCAGGTGCGCATGGTGGTGCCGCCGGCCCCCTGGTGATGGTGACGGTGCGTCCGGCGCTGAGCCGGAGTCAGAGTCGTTGCCCTCCTGCTCGGAGTAGTCGTATTCACCGACAATGTCCTCTTTGTTGTTGTTGCTCGAGGAAGAGCTTTCATCGTCGGTCGAGCTCTCTGCGCAGCACCCGAAGCGAGCACCCAAACCACCTGAAGATCTTGACGGAGAGCAAGGTGGCATCCATTATCTTGAAATGGAGGACGTGCCCCGCCGCAAAGCTGTGGGCACAAGCAAAATTTTCCCAGCCACGCTGGAAAAGCATGACATGAGGTGCAGGGAACTCTACATCTGCCCGCATGTTGCCACTACAGCAACCCCTCATGTGCAGCCTCAGTTCTGGTGGCTGTTGTACCTCCATCACCCTTGTGAAATGGGCTCGAAGCCAAAGACTACTGCACGGAGGCCCACTCAACTTGACAGTGAATTCCAGTGGCTGGTCCCCGATGTAGCCTTCGTTCGGGCCCAGGGCAACTGGAGGAGGGGCAATCAAGGCGCCACCATGCCCTCCTCGGCCCTGGGTGCCACGACGGCCGCACCCTCTTCCTCTGCCACCACCTCTCACACTGTACTCCACCCCTACGCCCCCAGCAGGAGGAGGAAGGCGCTATCGAGCGGAAGCCCTCGTCACCACCACTAGAGCACCTCCACGACCTCTTCCCCTCACCATGGTGGACGAAATATGCCAGAAGAAGAAGGAGATGTATGTGAGTGAGCACCCGCCCATGTCCCCTTTTATAGGTTAACGTGGCCGGGGGCTGGCTCCTCACCCAGGAGGCCACCACCCCACTCCACCAATCCAGCTCCTCTACATCACTGACGGCACACAAAATCAAGACCACCCTCATGCGCCTATCCTAGGCGCCTGGCTTTCTGCCATGGCCCTCATTCCCATGCCCTTCGCATCCGCCACCAACCCTACGCAATGCATGTAGCGTGCATAGAGGAAACGGTGGGAGCGGTAGAACGAGTAAAATTGCAATTACCGCCCCATGAACGTGGGACACGGGCAGCCCACGGATCATGGCATAATTTTCCCACGTTGTCTCGCATGACGCGCGGGAAAACCGGAAACTGACTCAAGCACAAATTAATGAAGAAGCAAGGAAGATATCAAGGGAGATGAGAATACCATCACAATTCAACCAAAGAATTCGCCTGTGTACTTGTTGGGGCCTACACTAACGGTGATTGGCAGCACGTATGGGCCAGGCCCAGAGGCTCCTGTCGGTACAACAAACATTTAAGTTTGTTGTCCAGACTTATACACAGGCGTGTTGACGTCAAGCAACTACTCCAGCATCCAAATCAAGGCCAAGCCAGAGAAGCAGCTCTTTGAGAGATCCAAGAGCGAATCAAGAAGACCAAGCCAAACCAAGACAATAAGACATCACCTTGGGAAAGCCTACCTTGCCGGGCAGGAGAGCCTGGTCGGGTCAAGGCCACCCCAAGGACATGTCCAAGATTTCCCCGACAGGCTTGCTGGGTCCGCCAAGGGCAAATCTATCCACCAAGGCGCCACCGCTCCACCGCACCACAACGTAAATGACCTATCAAAGCGGTGTCGAGCCCCCAAGTAATTAAGTGGCTTCCACTGAGCACGTGGAGGCCCTTTGGAAGACAGATTACCTTCGTATGACAGTCGTCTAGAGGCGTGACAAGTAGATAAGTAGAAGATGATTAAGAGGCACAGCAGGCTTGCCGGGCTGCATCCTCAGCATGCCACCTAGCAATGCATTTATTGCATTTTGTCCTAACTGCCAGAGTTAGGTATGATAACACTATTAGCTATCTAATCACTAGATAATGACTATTTTTCCACTCTAGTTACCCCTTGAGCTATAAAAGGAGGGCCATGGCAAACTAGAAGAGGATTCTAACCCTTGCATGCTTGTACGCGGTTAGCTGCTTTCCCCGAGGCCACCTTGCTGGGCTCTAGCGCTGGATATTCGTTGGGTCCTTCCATCAATTCCACCAAAGCACGAGTAGGGTTTTATGCCTCACCACGGCCAGAACCAAGGTAAAAACCACCAGCATCACTATCGTCGTGTTGTTTCATGGACTCCGCTCTTTGGGTAATGTGCCCTTCCCCCTTGCCGAACCACAAGGGGCCGATGGCCCCATAGGTGATCGTCTCGACCCATGACAAAGAGCTTGGCAGATGAACTTGCTGGATAACTCCATTTCCTCGTGGTCATATCTATGCAACGAATTTGTTGGTGCTTTTACTGGAGGGAAGAAAGGCCCCGGGTTGCCCAGTGACTTGCAAGTGATCCCACAAAAGGAAGGAGAAGATCTGCGTAGGTACATTCAGAGGTTCAGTCATGTACACCATAGCATCCCAGATGTGCACCCGGCAGCTCTGATTTCCGTGGTCCACACGAACCTGCGCAACTACAAGATGCGGTAAAAGATGCACGTACAGTTGTCGAAGACCATCAAAGAGCTTTACACGTTGGTCGACAAGCGTGAATAGGATGAAGAAGGGAGAAGACTTCTCGGGGAAGGTGCTGGCATTGAAGTCGACTCTGATGATGACAATGCAACCACCCCGAAGATGAAAGGTCGAAGAAGCAACAGAAAGAGAAAAGGAAAATTAGTTATGGTTGTAGAAGGATCCGGTGGCTCTAGCCCCACCAAGAAAACCAACACCAAAAGCACCGGCAAGGAAGGAGCGGCTTGTGCTGATTGCCAGATTGTTGCGGTGGGAGAGAAGACCAGCAAATTTGATGGATCATACTGCAAAATTCACCATACTAAGGGCCACAACCTCGAGGAGTGCCATCAAGTTGAACAGCTAGTTGAAAAAAAGAAAGCTGAGTATGAGAAGCGGGACAAGTAGAAGGGCCAGGACGGTATGGGTGGGCCTGGTAAAAAAGGGTCATGGTGGTCGAGGTGGATGTTGCGGCAATGCTAACCAGAAGAAAGAAAAGCCCACCAGGGGTGGAGAGAAAAAAGAAGAGTACAAATAGAGTAAGGATGAGGATGATGATGAGTCCAGTGAACCAGAATTCCAGAAGGCAACAGAGGCCATGTGCATTGACGGGGGAGCATCTTTATACTCCTCTCACCGCCAGCTTAAGCAATGAGCGCATAAGGTCGATGCAGTGGATGCTAGAAGGCCCCTCAAGTGGTCCCGCACGCCTATTATTTTCGATGTTGAGGACCACCCTGATCGCACAACAGCGTTCGGGTATTTGTTGTTGTTGGTCACACCAACAATACACAACCTCATGGTCACAAAAATACTAGTTGCCGGTGGGGCTGACTTGAACTTGATCTCCCTTGAGGTGATTCAGAGGCTGTAGATTTCTGAGGAAGATATCAAAAAGACCGGGATGTTCCAAGGAATCTGCCCAGGATGGAGCCAACCAAAGGGAAAGATTACGCTGCTAGTGAAATTTGGCGGGGGGCTGAATTATAGGACCGAGAAGATTGTGTTCAGTGTTGTAAGACCCCCTTGCCATTTAATGGAATTCATGGTCCCCAGCCCTAGATAAGTTCATGGCGGCATCCCACTATAACTACAATATGCTGAAGATGCCAGGGCCCATGGGTGATACGACCCTTCGTAATAAAAACAGTAAGGTCGTCGATGTTTCATCTGAAGCCGGTGTTGTCCGAAAGTACGATGCATCTACACTGGAGTATCTACGGCCAAGTAATGAAGATGAGCATACACTAGCTAATACTTGCATGCACGTTGATGCATCGCACAGAATTAATATAGGCCCAAAGAAGAAACAAGTCCAAGCTCAGGACCAGATAAGATTTATTTCAGAATTTGACATGCGTACAATGGTGCAAGAAATAAAGAGAGAAAAACATGAGATGAAAGCCAGCATAGAATGCTATTCTGTTTTAATTGTAGGAGGCAAAATCCATTCGGTGCATGCAACCAAGAATTATGGCTATTTAATTGGAGATATGGAAGGAGTTAAAGGAAGAATCAAGGTACTAGGATTTATGTTCTTGTTTTAGCCGCACAAATATCACGCAAGTGCAAACGTGCCATGGAGCGTGTGGAGTCTGCTATGTTTGAAGGAAGTCGGATGGGGTCCACTAGAACAATTAAAGGAAATAATGGCGCACCAAATTATAGTCCAAGCATATTTAGAATTAGTTATTCCTTGTAACAGATTGCATGCTAAAAATAAGGCATGTAACCTTGTGGGTCTCGGGAGAAGTTTCAGGTTCGGTTTAGAGTTTCCTTTTATCTTTTTTTTGTGCGTGTGTGCAGCCTATAAAGGCCAAAGGTGCGACCATGTAAAAGTTAGGTTATATTTTGATATGAAATAGACAAATGTGTTTTCAGGGGTAGACACCCGTATCAAGTTTTTGAGGTAGCTTTAAAAAACCTCTTTGTTGCGATTTCTGTGAGGAAATTGTTTTGCGCGTGAGGTGCCGTCGTCCAGATTGTTTCTCTCGTGCTGAGCCGCAAGGTTCAAACCCTCTACTTCGTGTGCATCGCGTGCGTGGGCGAGAGGTTATTGTTACTGAAGGTGGAGTACTGTGAAAGGTCGGTCCGCAATAACAGATCGGATCTCCGCAACGAGGTTCGGTCCATATCAATGGGTGTCATCTCCATCAACTCTGACAAGAAATATGCAGCTATATGTGTAGACAAGCTCTACAGAGAAGCGGTCGCAGTTGAGTTCATCAAAACTAGAACTCACGCCAAGGAAAAGAAAAGCTAGAAACCCGACAAGACATCCAGCGAGGCTTCCGGGAAGCGCACCTCCTCAGAGTGTTGCGCACTCGTCGAGGATTTGCCGGAAAGCTCTACCAAACTTGGTTTTAACCCCTTTCCGCGATGACATTTGGAATCGTCGCCAAGTGAGTGTGGGCGATAGGGGGGTCCTTCCCACATGACCTAGAAACCATTGGGGATATGGAGCCTTGATGCATACAGTTGTCCCTATACAACCATTTCTGATATCTCGAATATCCCAAATGCTTCATCCTTGCTACTCGTTTGTGCTCGCATTGCCATTGCAGTTGGAGTTTTGTGGTTTTACCTAAAACCAGGCAGATGAAGGGAACGAGAGCTTTCCAGGCACGTACCAAACTGGCTCTACGTTTAT
This sequence comes from Triticum dicoccoides, assembly GCF_002162155.2. Lineage (NCBI taxonomy): Eukaryota > Viridiplantae > Streptophyta > Magnoliopsida > Poales > Poaceae > Triticum > Triticum dicoccoides. Next base: position 254,787,524 of record NC_041390.1, on the reverse strand, counting down.
GATGCCTGGCACATCACAAACAATTCATGATTATAAACTATGTACGATATGTAGACAATCACACACATTTAGTTTTCCCTCACCGTATGTGATAGTGTCTGACATCACACACGCTTTGCAAATGGCAATGGTGTGCATTGTTACACATGTTTCCTCTCCGCGAACCATGTCGGATTATGATGTATGTTGCACATGATGTGCTTTATTAACTATGTGCACCATAATGACCTGCACACCATAATTTCACCCTAATTTAATTGTTGCTATTTAAAATTGTACCTAATTTAAACATGAAAGTAGGCTATAGCTTTATTCATATCCATCAGGTTCAAACAACCAATGCATTATTCGATTCACAGGTACATATGTTTAAGAATTACATAAGCACCAAATAAAGAATGATGAACCAGGGTTCTATACATGTACTATTATAGATGGTAAAGAAAGATGTGACAGACATTCTGGTTGCTGAACAAGGTGAAGGCACACACGACTCTAGTCCAACCCCTTGTGATGGTCGGCCACCAATCATGAGGTTTGAGAGGTAATCTTGAGTAAACTGCTTCAAGATCCACTGAAAAGGAAAAAAGATTCAGACATTGTCATCTAACACAACTCATTACAGGTAGTAAAAAGAAGGCTACAGGGTTCTTACTTACCATCCTGCAGTTCACTGTTATCTTGAAAAAGTGTAAACAAATAGTTCGATTGACATCTTTTGGCCCATTTTAATAACAGTCTTTATTAGTATCCTCACTTGATGTTGGTTCATGAATATCTCATTGCCCCATGCGCAGAAAGGGTCGAAGTGTGGATCTTTGTCAATGACATATGTACCTAAAAGCACCAAGTTAATATTAGAAGCTAAACAACAATTGCAAAATGATGTATAACAACACTCCCTCCATCCAATTATATAAGATTTTATTACATGTATATCTAGACATCATTAGAACATTAAGGTAACACTCTTCCTTGTTGCTATGTAGCGTGGGATTGCATATTTAGTCACTCAGTACAATGCATGTTGCTATGTGGCCTCAGATATATTAAATATGGCCCTAGTTAACCCACTGATAAATGTGTTATAGATATATTCAGTGAAATGTCTGATTAGACGATTAATCCGTTAGCAGCCCCCAAGCTATATGGTACCAGCTACCGATATTCTGAATAGTGAGTACATATAAGCAATGTGATGAAACTAACCTCGATGGAAAACAACATTGTTCTCAATATTGTCCTGTATGAGTACATATAAAGGCATGTTAAGAACAATAGGCTAAACATCAACCAAATATATCCATGGTAAACAAGCAAATAGTCATTCAAACTGGTATTGTGCAGGTCTAAAGTACACTAGTTATTGTTAAAAAACGAAAAAGGCATGTTAACTACAATATCCTTAACAGCAACCAAATATCATAATTCATAGTGGTATTGTTGAAACTATTATTGATGAAATTGAACTGCACGGCAAATAGTTGCACATATAGAGCATCACATTGTGAAGAACTGAAATAAACAAGGCATAAGGCCATCTCTAGCCGATCCTTTAAAAGTCAAAGGACTAAAACCCTTAGTGGATATATATCGCATGGTAACCCTAGTCGGATTATTAGCAAAAAAATTATTTATACAGAACAAACAATTAATCACTAACCATAGATATCATTCAAACAATCAACACACTACACAGTGCTAACGAATCTTACTCTGATTTCATGGACTGGGTCAACATAACCAAGGATTTCTATTCCCAACAAAAGGGGAGGGGGACTAACCGGTTTTCTCTCAGAGTCAGAGTCGTTGTCGGAGTAGCTGTGGACCTCCAACTCTGGCTGGGGAGGCACGAAAAGGTGACGAAGTGAATGTCACGCTGCTTCCCTCGCGAGAGCTCGGTGGCGGAGACAACAACCTCTGCGCCCAGCTTCATGCATTCCGCGGGTGCTTCACCAGCCCCGGCGCGCCACTCCCACCGATGGCGCGCTTCGGCAAAATCCTAATACACTCCATGAGGTGGTGACAACTCTGGACAGGGTGTGTGGCCTCCTATTATGACTAGCGGATTGGGCGCACCATTAATATGGAGCAGTAGGAGTGACGTGGGTGGGGGTCAAAGGGCTGGCTCGCCTCCCAGTGAGCCTGTGCAGTGGACTGCTGGCCTGCCTACCATAATTTCACACAGCTACTAGCACACACCATGGTGAGTGCGTAGCGAACACGCACATGCCTCGGCCTGTCGGTCTGCCTGTGTGGCGGACTGCTAGCATACGTCTTGTCAACTCGCACGTGTTAGTATAGCACACGAGACACATGCACGGCACGTATTATATTGATTTTCCTTTTTGATGATTAATTATGCCGCTTTATTGCTTAACCGAAGCATGGCACGTACATTGTTGGCCTATCACACATGGTTCGAATAAAGAGTCTCTTTGTGATATTGGTTGATAATATAATTTCATGTATGTAAGAAGATTATATCAAAACTTGTCTCAACTTTGAAAAAATATATCACAATCTATTGGTGTCCATATGACACAACGATAAGTTTCATGAATTTCAACTTAGTTTTGGATTTACTGGATTTTAAAATCAAGATTCTCGATGTTAGAAATTTCTTGCATGTGGACTAAACAAGAACCCAGGGACACATACACATATGATTTTGCAATCCATTTTAGTGCACTATCACGGGTCTCATGTAGATCAAATTTGATTTTTGCACCTTAAATCCATGGAAAATCAATCAATGTATAAAAACAGACAAAATTTACCTATTTTTCCAATTTTTAACACTAAACTCCTTTGGTCGCATGTTCGCTGCAGAAAAAGTTTGACATGCATCTTTGGGCCACATGCACGCGGTGGTCCTAGGACACTCACTCCCATGTAACACTCTTTCTGGGCCTGCGAAGTCGCCGTCCAGCACTATGACATGAAGTGGGAGAGGTTAATTTGACCAATAAGGATGGTCATTTTTTGGTTTTTGTTACGTATGGTAGGAGTATATATATAGTACACGTTGAAGAGGGTGGCCGAGGGAAACATATACTCCTTGTCATATAGGATAATCACTCGCGTGCGATGCTTCCATCCGTGGACCCGTGAGGTTATACTCCATCACTTTGACCCAAGAAGGAGGTTTCTTTTTGGGTTGTGTTGCAGTAGGAGTATATAGTGCGCGTTCCAAAACCACGAGATCCAATCTAACACCATCACAGAGGGGGTTCATCATCCTCACTAGTGCCTCTCCGATGATGCGTGAGTAGTCCACCATAGACCTATGGGTGCATAGGTAGTAGCTAGATGGCTTCCTCAATCTCTCTTTTAATTCTCAGTACAATGACCTCTTGGAGACTTATTTGATGTAATGACTTTTGTGGTGTGTTTGTTGAGATCCGATGAAGTTTGAGTTTATGATTAGATTTTTATCCATGAATATTATTTGAGTCTTCTTTGATCTCTTATATGCATGATTATTTATAGCCTCGTATTTCTTCTTTGAATCTTTGGTTTAGTTAGGCCAACTAGATCATTTTTTCTTGCCATGGGAAGAGGTGCTTTGTGGTGGGTTTGATCTTGCATTGTTCTTTCCCACTGATAGAAGGGGCAGCAAGACACGCATGTATAGTTGCTATTAAGGTTAACAAGATGGGGGCTATTCCTACATCAATAGATCACATCTACATCATGTCATCGTTCTTATTGCATTACTTTGTTTGTCCACGAACTTAATACACTGGATGCATTCTAGATAGCGGTCGATGTGTGGAGTAATTGTAGTAGATGCAGGCAGGAGTCGGTCTACTAATCTTGGACGTGATGCTTATATATTGATCATTGCCTTGGATATCGTCATAAATATTTGATCTTCTATCAATTTCCCAACAGTAATTTGTTTACCCACCGTGTGCTATTTCTTAAGAGAAGCCACTATTGAAATCTATGCCCCCCGGGTCTATTCTTTATCATATTTGCTTTCCGTTCTATTATTTGCCACTTTTATTTTCATATCTATTATTTCAAAAACTCAAAAATACTTGCTACACTTTTTATTTGCATATTTCATTTCATGTTTTATCAAGATCTATTTAACCAATCTACCACAAATTTATCTATCTTTTTACCATGGAGGGATTGACAACCCTCTTATGCGTCGGGTTGTAAGTATTTGTTCTTTATCTGCAGGTACCATTTACATAGTGTTGCTTGGTTCTCCTAATGGATTGATACTTTGGTTTCACAACCAAGGGCAATACTTACCATAGATGTGTTGCATCAACCCTTCCTCTTTGGGGAAATACCGACACAGTTTCAAGCAACATCAAAAGGAATTTCTTGCGCCGTTGCCGGGGAGACATCATCAACATCTATCAGGTTCCTAATCACAAATCTCATCTCCTTGCAATTTACATTATTTTCCACTCATCTCCTTGCAATTTACATTATTTGCCATTTGCCTCTCATTTTCATCTCCCCCACTTCACCAAAATTTGTCTTTTTATTCGCCCTCTTTTTCGTTTGCCGTTTTCTCGTCAGATCTATCTTTTTGTTTGTGTTCTTGTTTGCGTAGTTTGTGTCTCAACAAAGATACTATGATATTCCTTACCCCAATATTTTGCTTGAGATTGAAAAAAGTACTAAGGAATATATGACTACAAAATTTGAGCACAACATGTATTTTATCGAGGAACATAAAGAACATTCTACTATGCTAGATGCTATAACAAAACAACTTGATGATATTAGTAGAGAAGTTTGTAATCTCCAATCCAAGTATGCTCATGATAAAAATTTACTAGGCAAAATATCTAATGATCAAGCTACACTAGTAAATCAAATGGCCGCTAAACCAATTTCTCTAGAGGATAAGAATGATGAACAACTTAAAACAAGTGGTGTTTCTTCTATTGATTCCTTGTTTAGTAAAATTAAAATTGATGATAAAGGGATTGAAGAAGAGTCAACTTTAGTTAGAAGGTGTCGTCCCGATAATTCGGAGGGTGAAAATCTTGATGAAAAAATAGCTAAAAGTGGGTTTAGAGAAGTCAGAACTTTAACTAGTGATGTTCCCACTCTTTTGGATTACAAATACATGAACTATGATAATTGCTCTTTGATTGAATGTATTTCTTTGTTGCAATCTGTGATAAATTCACCTCATGCCTATGAACAAAATGAAGCTTTTACTAAACATATCATAGATGCCATGATAAAGCTTTAGAAGAAAAGTTGGAATTAGAGATCTGAATTCCTAGGAAATTATATGATAAATGGGAACCTACCATTAGAGTCAAGATTAAAAATTATGAGTGTGTTGCTTTATGTGATTTGGGTGCTAGTGTTTCCACAATTGTGAAATCTTTATGTGATGTGCTTGGTCTTACTGATATTTAAGAATGTTTTCTTAATTTGCACTTGGTAGATTCCACTATTAAAAAGCCTTTGGGAAGGATTAATGATGTTCTTATTCTTGCAAATAGGTATTGTGTGCCCATTGATTTTGTTGTTACTGATATTGATTGCAATCCGTCTAGTCCTATCATACTTGGTAGACCGTTTTTACGCACTATAGGTGTCGTGATTGATATGAAAGAAGGGAATATTAAATTTCAGTTTCCACTAAGAAAGGGTATGGAACACTTCCCGATGATAAGAATTAACCCACCATATGAATCAATAAAGAGGGCATCCAATGGGACCAAAACTAAAGATGACAATACTTGAATCTATGCATATGCCTAGCTAGGGGCATAAAACAAGAGCGCTTGTTGGGAGGCAACCCAATGAATAAAATTTATTTTTGTCTTATTCATTCTATTTTTGAGTGTTTGCACAATTATGCTACTTATATGATTGTGTTTTTATGTTTTAATTAGTGTTTGTGCAAATTAAATCCATTGGGATTATGTTTGGTGATAGTTGATTTGATATTGTTGGAAAACATTAAATTTTCCGTCCAGTAAAACAAATCTTAAAAATCACAAGAGCGAGGAAAAATTCTGAAATTTTTACACAAGATTTATATACGAATTCCCTATGTTCTCATCAATTTTCAGAAGTTTTGGAGTTACAGATTGTTTCGTTTTTCATAGATTCTATTTTCTTTGCATTATGTGCTTGTCTTGATGAATCTATGGTTTCTATCGGAGTGTATAAGCTACGGTAAAGATAGAATACAGTAGGTATAATGCAAAAACAAAATATGAATTGGATTTCAACTATACTTAAAGCAAAGATTGGTTTTATTACACTAACGGATCTCACAAAGGTTTTGTTAAGTTTTGTGTGATTGAAGTTTTCAAGTTTTGGGTGAGATCATGATGTATGAAGGAATAAGGAGTGAAAAGAGCCTAAGCTTGAGGATGCCCATGGCACCCCAAATTAATATTCAAGGAGAACCAAGCAACTAAGCTTGGGGATGCCCCAGAAGGCATCCCCTCTTTCTTCTACCAATCATTGGTAATTTTACTTGGAGCTATATTTTTATTCGTCACATATCATGAGTTTTGCACAAAGCATCTTGTATTATATGAGTTTTTGCTAGTATTTCTTTTTTAGTTTGTGTCATCTATCCTTGTTGGATACACCTATTTGAGAGAGCCAAAATTATGCTATGATTTGTTAGAATTGCTCTATATGCTTCACTTAATTTTTTTGAGCTACGGAATTGCTCTATTGCTTCACTTATATCTTTATGAGCACGGTGTGCTTTAATATTTTTGAAGAAATTCTCTTATGCTTCACTTAGAGTTATTTGAGAGTTAGTAAATTTTCCAATAAATTCTCTAATGCTTCACCTAGATTATTTTGAGAGATGAAATTTTTTATGCTCATGTTCTTCACTTAAATTTGTTTGAGATTATCAAAAGCATTTGCAACATATGAAAATTAGTCCCAAAGTGACACATATCCAAGAGGGATATAATAAATACTTTCATGAAGATCATTGGACAAAATAAACTTGATTCTTTGAAATAGTTTTGAGATATGGTGATAGTGATATGTGAGTCATGTTGGTGAGTAATTATGCTTTAGTAAGAATATTGATGTTAAGGTTTGTGATTCCCTATGCAAGCATGAAAGTCAATAGTAATGCAATGAAATTACATCGTACTTATGGTGCATTATTCGGTGTTAGTTATGCCTAATGCTCGCTTATCAGAATTTTTGTTTCTTGGTTGGATGCTTCTCAATCTATTTGATAGCCTTCATTTGTACTAAGTAGAGATACTACTTGTGCATCCAAAATCCTTAAACCCAGTTTTTCCATATGAGTCCACCATACCTACCTATATGCGGTATTCCCGTGCCGTTTTAAGTAAATTAGTATGTGCCATATCTAAATTGTCAAAATGAATTTCTTTTTTGTGTGCTCGTATCGCTCATGAAGTAGGAGGGGGTGGTCAATATTTTCCATGCTAGATGTGTAATTCTCAAGATGAGTGTTTATTCACTTGTCATTGCATGAGAGTATGGCGGTAATGGGATAACCAATCCTGAAATGATTTTTCTTTACTTTATGTTGTCAAATAATAAATTCCTTTTAAAGTGTTGGTATGGAGAGTACCTGTGGATACGGCTAGCCATGGAATGTGAAAGTATGGTGGAAAAAGGAATAAACATTATTTTATGTTTGGGAACTGCCCATTATATATCTAGCATGGAAAGTGTTGGGAATTACTCGGTTGTTTTCGTTGACGGGAAAAGTATGCCTCTCCAATTTTTTATCTCTCAATTTAAGCTGTGAGAATTAGCACCTCTATGAATCCCTACTTCCCTCTGCGAAGGGCCTATCTATTTACTTTATGCAATTTTTATTTTTATTTGAGTCTCCATCTTCTCTTATAAAGCACCAACTTGGGAGTACTATGATCATACTTGAGCATTGGATGTAGCTAATATGCGAGTGTGTTTCATGAATTGATCAATGATTGAGCATGATGCGCTAGGGATAACTTTCTTTAGTGTTGATATTTTGAGAGACATGGTTGCTTGTTGATATGCTTGGGTATTGAAATCTTCATGTCAAAACTAGACTATTGCTTTGAACCATATAAAAGTCCAAATGTCCATGCTACAAAATAAAACAATATGTGATGAACATGTTAGGAAACATTCCACATCAAAAGTTCTGTTTTTATCATTTACCTACTCGAGCACAAGAAGAAATTAAGATTGGGGATGCTGATACGTCTCCAACATATCTATAATTTTTGGTTGTTCCAAGCTGTTATATTATCATTCACTACAAGAAATATGTCAACTAGTGACCTTCTGTCAGTGACCCTGGATGAATTGGTCCTAGATCTACGACCATTTGAGATCAATTGGTCAAAAGATGTTCGGGGGGCTCCAAAAATTCAACTATATCGACCATTTTGGTTAGAAAGGTCATAATTTCCTTACACGAAATGGTCATAAAGCAGACAACATTGGTCTGCAGCCTTATTTCTATCTGATCACGACAAATATAGATGGTCATAACCTTGTAAATTGTGGTGGATTGCTATGACTAGGCGCCACCTCATCAGTTTTGCCTATGTGTCATGTCCATGTGTTAATTTTTGCCCTAGGTTGTGAAGCAACCTATATTTCTATCATTCCCAAATTTCTGCAAAAAATCTCATAAATTCTTTGGGTCATATCTTCGTCAAATATGTAAAAATCCTTCCTTGCCTAGTTCAAAAATAATTCAACAATATTCATTTTCCTATTCTTTGGGTCATAAATTCTTTGTGAAGGAAGTGCTATTTATATATTCTTGTTTGCCCTCAAAATTTTTGGGCACTCTTTCCTATCAAAATCATTGCCTCATGACAAAATTCAGCTCCATTTGCCCGGTAGATCTTCCTCGGCAAATTTCGAAAGTTTTTTCCACCTAGAAGCATTGTGAAGGAAGTACCATTTTTATATATACAAATGACATGAAATTTATACAATTCCTTCATATGCCCAAATTATCACCCTCCTCGAAATTGCAGATCAGTCAAATCATCTATGTGAGCCCAGGTTCAATTTATATTTTAGGTCCGGATTGGCACATTGCAAAGCAAGTATTATCCAGATCCCTCCTATTACCCTCAAACTTTTTGGGCACTCTTCCATACCCAAATCATTGCCACATGATAATATTCAGCTCCATTTTCTTGGTAAATCTTTCTCAGGAAATTTCCAAAGTTTCTATCTCGAGAGAAGCTTTGTGAAGTAAGTACTAGCTAGGCTTACCCAAATGATCTGAAAATTTACCAGGGCATGACCATACCTATGTAACTTACCTACACCAAATTTGAACTCATTTCATTTATTCAATTTCTCTCGCTAATTTTCCCAAGTTTCTGTCCAGGGAATAGCATTGTGAAGGAAGTACCACTTTGGCATGTCCAAATGGTAGCAATTTTCAACAGTGCTTTCCTATGCCCAAATAACCACCCCCACCAAATTTTAGCTTAATCTATTCATTATTTTGAGCCCAGCTTCGACATTCATATTTCTGTCCAATGTGGTACTTTGCAAAGCAAGTACCACCTAGGCTCCTCCTTTTGAGCTAAAAAATTGTGAAGACAATCTTCTTAGTAGATGATCATCCTCAGCCACAACTCACGTCCATTGGCCACATGCATTTCCCGTGTCGCTAATCAAACACTTGGCTGCTAATTCATGTTTGAGCATAGTTCGGTCTCCTCATGAGAATCTTATGTTGTAATTTTCTTCCTAGCACCTTCCTAGGGAGTACCCAACCCCATAGACATGCCTAGGCAGCCCAGAACACATGGCAATGCCACGGTCACGCGGCCGGCATGCGAGTTTACGCGCTCTGGAGTGGGGGCCCTCGTCCACCATCCATACCTCGATGTATCGCCACCAAATCATGTATTTATGATTAAATAGATACTTATATAGCTAGAATTGATGTTTGTAAAAAATAAAGAGCAAACTATAAGGTAGATGCAGTTCAAAATTGACCCGCTTCCTACTGAATCAGTGGAAATTTGTCTTTTTCACAAGTGGTGGATCAAAACTTTTGACACCCAACCATTTTGTCAATTATGCGTCAAGTATGGCCTAGTATTTTATAAAAATGATTTGGTCCAATTTTGCAACAAATATATGGTAGGTCCTTCACAAAAAGAACTCAATTTGGGCAATCGAAAAATGGAAAATGAATTTTCCGTGCAAAGAAAATGAAACCTCCCTTAGGCAACATTGTTTGGAATTCCAAGATGCACCCTTTTGCACAATATGAGATCATTTGAACAAATTATGCCATGAATGTGGTCATAAGATTGATCATTTGGCTTGAAAATCCCGAATCTTCACGCATGATAGCTCATTTCTGATAACACTTTTTAAAAATAATTGCCATATTACAAGTTTATTATTTTTCTGGAAACTTGGTCACATATAATGACACAATGCGAAGGTTTTCCAATTTTTTGATTTTTGTTTTGATTTTTTTATGCCCGTTACGAAATGCGATCAAAACGGCGGGTTTGACCGTTCCTAGCTACTGGTTGAATATTGGAAAACTTTTGATGTTTCTCTGATTAAATAGATACTTATGTACCTAGAAATGATTTTTTGAAAAAAATAAAGAGCAAACTATGAGGCAACTACAGTTCAAATTTGACCCGCTTCCTACTGAATCGGCTGGAATTTGTCTTTTTCACCAGAGGTGGATCAACTCTTTTGACACCGAACAATTTGGTCAATTGTGAATAAAATATGGCCTAGTATTTTATAAAAATGATTTGGTCCAATTTTGCATCAAATATATGGTATGTCCTTCACAAAAAGAACTCAATTCGGGCACTCAAAAAATGGAAAATGAATTTTCCGTGCAAATAAAATGAAAACTCCCTTAGGAAACATTGTTTGGAATTCCAAGATGCATCCTTGTGCAAAATATGAGATCATTTCAACAAACTATTCCATGAATATGGCCATAAGATTGATCATTTGGCTTGAAAACCCTGAATCTTCATGCATGATAGCTCATTTCTGAGAACACTTTTTTAAAATAATTGCCTTATTACAAGTTCATTATTTTTCCTGGAAACTTGGTGACATATAATGACACGATGTGAAGGTTTTCCAACTTTTTGATTTTTTTTGAATTTTTTATGCCCGTTTTGAAATGCGATCAAAACGAGGGGTTTGACTGTTCCTAGCTAGTGGTTGAATCTCGGAAAACTTTTAATGTTTCTCTGATTAAATAGATACTTATGTACCTAGACATGATTTTTTGTAAAAAATAAAGAGCAAACTATGAGGCAGCTACAGTTCAAATTTGACCCGCTTCTTGCTGAATCAGCGGAAATTTGTCTTTTTCACCAGAGGTGGATCGAATCCTTTGGCAGCCAACCATTTTGTCAATTGTGCATCAAATATGTCCTAATATTTTAGAAAATTAATTTGGTCCAAATTTGTAACAAATATATGGTATGTCCATCACAAAAAGAACTCAATTCGGGCACTCGAAAAATGGAAAATGAATTTTCCGTGCAAAGAAAATGAAAACTCCCTTAGGCAACATTGTTTGGAATTCCAAGATGCACACTTGTGCACAATATGAGATCATTTAAACAAACTATGACATGAATGTGGCCATAATATTGATCATTTAGCTTAAAAGCCATGAATCTTCAAAGATTATAGCTCATTTCTAAGAACACTTTTAAAAAATAATTGCCGTAATACAAATTTATTATCTTTTTCTAGCAACTTGGTCACATATAATGACACAATGCAAAGGTTTCCCAATTTTTTGATTATTTTTGAATTTTTATGCCCGTTTCAAAATGCGGTCGAAACGGCGGGCTTGACCGTTCATAGCTAGTTGTTGAATCTTTGAAACCTTTTGATGTTTCTCTGATTAAATAGATAGTTATGTACCTAGAAATGATTTTTGGAAAAAATAAAGAGCAAACTATGAGGCATCTACAGTTCAAATTTGACCCGCTTCCTGCTAAAAGACAGAAATTTGTCTTTTTCACTATAGGTGGATCAAGACTTTTGACACCCAACATTTGGTAAATTGTGCATTAAACATGGCCCAGTATTTTAGAAAATTGATTTGGTACAATTTTACAACAAATATTTGGTAGGTCCTTCACAAGAAGCCTCTTTTCGGGCACTCGAAAAATGAAAAATGAATTTTCTGTGCAAAGAAAATGAAAACTTCCTTTGGTATCATTGTTTGCCATTCCAAGATGCACCATTGTGCACAATATGAGATCATTTATTTGATTTTTTATGTGAAAAGGTAGAAAAAACAAAAGAATGCCGAGGTAGATGCTTTTTTGAAACATAATTTCTCTTTTTGATGAGAGGTGGATCGAAAGCATTTTACATCTAAAGATTTTGTCAACTGTACATAAAATGTTGTCTTATAGTTTTTGAAAATGGAGTGCTGCTGTAGACATTTTTGGCACTCCAAAAATAGAAAAGGATCCCTCCTCCCCTAAAAACTCATTTCTCATAACAATTTTTAAAAGATATTTGTTTTATTCCAATTCCAAGTTTGTTAGTTTTCCTAAAAACTATGTCACATTTGGTGACACAATGAGAATGTTTCTTTCTGAATTTCTCATATCGTAAAATTGTTTATATGATTCAACACCTTTTTTGAAAAAAAAATGATTCAATACCTTATTTTTAGTCGATTAAGACCAATTTAGAAGGTCATAACGTGTACTGGGTTCTGATTGGTCCATGGACATGTCACGCGGATCGTGCTCAAACGCCGTCAGATGCTCTTTGTGACGCCCCCGATTCAATCGTACACTAATCATGCACGCAAATGTGTACGATCAAGATCAGGGACTCACGGGAAGATATCACAACACAACTCTAAAACATAAATAAGTCATACAAGCATCATAATACAAGCCAGGGGCCTCGAGGGCTCGAATACAAGTGCTCGATCATAGACGAGTCAGCGGAAGCAACAATATATGAGAACAGACATAAGTTAAACACGTTTTCCTTAAGAAGGCTAGCACAAACTGGGATACAGATCGAAAGAGGCGCAGGCCTCCTGCCTGGGATCCTCCTAACTACTCCTGGTCGTCGTCAGCGGCCTGCATGTAGTAGTAGGCACCTCCAGTGTAGTAGGAATCATCGTCGATGGTGGCGTCTGGCTCCAGGGCTCCAGCATCTGGTTGCGACAACCAGGTAAAAGGGAAAGGGGGAAAAGAGGGAGAAAAGCAACCGTGAGTACTCATCCAAAGTACTCGCAAGCAAGGAGCTACACTACATATGCATGGATATATGTGTAAAGGGCCATATCAGTGGACTGAACTGCAGAATGCCAGAATAAGAGGGGGATAGCTAGTCTTATCGAAGACTACGCTTCTGGTCACCTTCGTCTTGCAGCATGTAGAAGAGAGTAGATTGAAGTCCTCCAAGTATCATCTCCAATGTAGCATCTCCAAGTAGCATCTCCAGTCGCATCGCATAGCATAATCCTACCCGGCGATCCTCCCCTCGTCGCCCTGTGGAACAGCGATCACCGGGTTGTCTGTGGAACTTGGAAGGGTGTGTTTTATTAAGTATCCGGTTCTAGTTGTCATAAGGTCAAGGTACAACTCCAAGTCGTCCTATTACCGAAGATCACGGCTATTCGAATAGATTAACTTCCCTGCAGGGGTGCACGAACTTACCCAACACGCTCGATCCCATTTGGCCGGACACACTTTCCTGGGTCATGCCCGGCCGCGGAAGATCAACACGTCGCAGCCCCACCTAGGCACAACAGAGAGGCCAGCATGCCGGTCTAAACCTAAGCGCACAGGGGTCTGGGCCCATCGCCCATAGCATACCTACACGTTGCGAGGGCGGCCGGAAGCAGACCTAGCCTAGCAGGCGTTCCAGTCCAATCCGGCGCGCGCCGCTCCGTCGCTGACGTCTGAAGTGCTTCGGCTGATACCACGACGCCGGGATACCCATAACTACTCCCACGTAGATGGTTAGTGCGTATAGGCTCGTAGCCAACTCAGATCAAATACCAAGATCTCGTTAAGCGTGTTAAGTATCCGCGAACGCCGAACAGGGCCAGGCCCACCTCTCTCCTAGGCAGTCTCAACCTGCCCTGTCGCTCCGCCACAAGGATCCACTCGCGGGTGCTCCACCAGCCGACTCGACTTTAGTCTCCACATGTATCATGTATAAAGTATATAGTATATACCCGTGATCACCTCCCGAGTGATCACGGCCCGATAGTATAGCACGGCAGACGGACAAGAATGTAGGGCCACAGATGAAAATACTAGCATCCTATACTAAGCATATAGGATTGCAGGTAAAGGTAACAACAGTAGTATCAAGGACAGGCTATGCATCAGGATAGGTATAATCAGAAAGCAGTAACATGCTACGCTACTCTAATGCAAGCAGTATAGAGTAGAATAGGCGATATCTGGTGATCAAGGGGGGGGGCTTGCCTGGTTGCTTTGGCAAGAGAGAGGGGTCGTCAACTCCGTAGTCGAACTGGGCAGCAGCAGTGTCGGTCTCGTAGTCTACCGGAGAGAAGAGGGGGAAGAAACAATGAATACCATGTAAACAGATGCATATCGATGCATGACAAGACAAGTAACGATGCTAGGCGTGCCCTAGCGTGGTATGAGGTGGTACCAGTTAAGGGGGGAAACATCCGGGAAAATATCCGAGGTGTTTCGTGTTTTCGGGCAAAGGAGCCGGAGGGGGAAAGTTGCGGGTTCGATAGGTTAGGGGTGTGTGGCGGACGAATGGACTGCGTATTCGGATTCGTCTCATCGTTCTGAGCAACTTTCATGTATAAATTATTTTCATCCGAGCTACGGATTATTTTATATTAATTTTTAAAGTTTTAATTCATTTTCTAGAAATTACTGGATTTAATTTAATTCGAAATTATGACAGTAATTATTTTTGCCTCCTAGTGTTACTCTAGCCTATGAGTATGCCAGTGGGGCCAGCGGGGTGGGTTGACCTAATCAAAGATTGAATAGTCAAAAGATGAATAGTGTAGGCTGGTCCCATATGCCATTGTCTCAAATGATAATAAAACAACTCACTAATTTAATCAAGGGGGAGTCCCACATGTCATCTACTAGTAGATAACCTAACTACTAATTAATCCTAAACTAATTGGACATGGCTGGAAATTAGTCACGGCCGGCCACACACACAGAATACACATACGCACACACACGAAACACATAGCTAGGGGTTACTTCTGTTCCCTGTTAACACAACAAAGCATTTTGCAATTTTCATAGGATTTAATCCAGGCATCGAAAGGATTTGGTCCAGTGGGATAAAATAGAGTTTGTCATGTGTACTTTCTACTCATATTATTTTTACTCATGTTAGCACTTGATGAGTTGTTGTTTAGGGGCTGTCCAGAGAGCTAAACAGCATAGCAGCGCAAAAGCTAGCTACTACTACAGTAACTGAATGTTACTGTAGCAGAGCAGCATCATAGTAGCAACCAGCGGCGGCAGTAGTAGTAAGCAGCAGCAGATTCAGCAAAGTAGCAGCGGTGCGTGACCAGCAAGCACGCAGCAGCAGAGAAGGCACGGGGCTAGGCGAAGGCACGCAACGGCAGCGGCCGCAAGCAGCGTGCGGGCCGGTGGGCGCGTGGCCGCGGTGCTATGCGACCATGGCGCGCGGGCGTGAGGCAGGGGAGCGGCTGGACGGCAGCAGGCGGGGTGGGCATTCATGGGTGCCGCAGGGGCGCGGACGGATGCGGCAAGGGCTCGGGGGAGCGTGGCCAGGAGCGCGGAGTGCGAAGCTCCGGACGTGACGGCCTAGCACGGGTGGGGACTCCTACGGCGAGGGATTCGAAGGGGAAAGGCGGGGAATCGGCAGAAGGGCTCACCGCGGAGGCACACGGAGGCCCGGCGAGTGACTAGGAGCAGCAGGGGATGCTCAAATCGAGGAAGATTGCCGGCGACTGGAGGTTGAAGACGATCCCGATCCGGTCGAAGCAGAGGCGCCTAACTCCAACGGGTGGCACCAGAAGACGAAGAGGGCGATGGCGAAGCTCGTGAACACGTCGGCGAGGCGAAGGGGGCTTGGTGCCCGCGTGGGCGTGCTCGACAAGGCCCAGGGAAGGCGTTGGCCATGGCCATGGTGGAGCGACGGCGGTGGCA
>NC_041390.1:254735564-254770899 GCF_002162155.2 Triticum dicoccoides | reverse complement strand
GGGAGGCGAGGGGGACGAGGCGTCAGAGAGCTGGCGGCCTTATCCTCCTCCCAGCGTCGCCGACGAGGCGGTCGGGTGGGAGCGCGTCCAGGCGCCCGGTCGGAGGAGCAGTGAGAGGAGGGGATCGACCGCGGGTGTGGGGGGGGTGGGCTGGGCCGGCTCTAGTGGCTTGGGTCCAGTGAACAGGGGGCTTGTTTACCTTTTAAAAAAATCCTTTTACCTTTTGTTTAATTTTCTTTTACTGTCTATTAGTTTCCTATTTTGTTTACTAATTATTTTATTTTTATAAAATATAAAAATAGTACCTAAACTAGCATTACCAAATATACCACTGTCAATATTATTTTGGCATTTAATTAAAATAGTTTGTAACCTTATAACTTGAAAAGGTATTTAATTAATTGTTCAAGTTGCTGTTTTAGTTAATTTAGAGCATTTAAATATTTTATAAAAATGTGGTTTCTCCACCATTACTACTTACGATTTATTTGACACAACCTGAACATTTTAGTTTTAGTTTCTGAAAACTTTTGTTGTTTGCCTTTAATTCAATTTTGAAGTTGGATCGGTTTCGAACTAACGCGAGGTTAGCAACAGTAATCGTGTGACGTGGCACCATTAACGTGCGATTACTGTAGCCTAATTATCCGGGCGTCACACTTTTGGATCCGACGACAGCCCTTTCTTCCTCACCCCTCCCCCTCTTTGTCTCAAAAAAAGAAAAAGAAAAAGAAAACTCCCTCACCCTCTCACCCCACGAACCCTAGCGCTCCAGATCCGCCACCCACCTCACGCGCTCCCTCTCCCCCATCCCTCCCCTCGTCTCCCACATCGCCGCCGCCACCCCGCCGATCCCATCCCTCCCGATTTAGATCCGACCCCGCCGCCCGCGCCCGGGCGCCACCACCCGCTCCTCCTCGCCTCCCGGAGGACGTCTGTCGCTCTTCCTTCGCCCGTCCCGGAGGCCTCAGTCTGCGCCCTCCGTTGCAGGGCCGCCGCGCTCGTCCTGCCCTCGGCGCCGCACCTCCACCGCCATCTCCGCTGGCTCCTCGCCGACGCCTTCGCCCTTCCCCGTCTAGCGCACCGCTTGGGAACGAGCACTGGAAGGACCTAGTGGTCACCGTCCGGGATGACGTGCTCATCCCGCGGCCCAAGACGGAGGCCCTCGTGGACATGGTAGCCACCACCGACTACGAGCGGGGGTCCTGGTCCTGTCCCTCGTCTTCCTCGGCGGCGGCATTACGGTTTGGCTCCATCGTCGTGCCCTGCGTCGACGTCTCGATCAGCTTCACAGATCGCTGTCTTCACGGTACACACGCACACATGCCTGAAATCCACAGTCAATAGTTTGGTGTACGCGCTGACTACTGAGTCATGATCCATGCGTGTGGTTGTGCTTGTGCAGAGGTTGGTCGAAGAGGGCTGGAGTTCATGCCGTTCCTGATGTCCCTGTCCGTGTTCCTCTTTGGCACCTCCTGGTTCATCTACGCCCTGCTCGGCCTCGACCCCTTCATCTTCAACCTGATCCTAGTGAGATTTCCATCCAACCCTCCCCGTCTGCATGGTGCTCTTTCTAGTTGGTACTCGTCCGAGAGAGTTGCAGTACCAACTGTTAGAATACTCTTTCTATTATTCAGTATGTCTCCCGCTGTCGACTTGTTGCTCATAAACAGCACAATTGATTTGCTTGATATTCTGGTATAGGATCATCATATATTGAAATCTGGGACTTGTTTGAGAGTTCAGACTCCCTATTTCGGGGCAGCAACAAGGAAATTTAAGGCCTGTTTGTAGTGATTCACAAGGATTTCCTGGTGCGTGCTTTGCTCCCCTTCGAACCAAATCGAACCCAACAGAGAAAACACACCCGCACGCATCCTTTTGGTCGCTGTCCCTGATGCCAAATTGTAATCACTGCAACTGTACTTCTTACTTCTGTTATTTTCACTTTTTGGTAACTGAAACATAGCCTTCATAGTCTGTTTAGGAGTACACATGAATTACCACAATGAGGTCAATATTTGTACTCCATGGGGAAATGTTGTCTACTTTGGGTTTCTCTTTCATGGAATATTGTTTATAGTGTTATACGCTTTCATTGGGGTAACACAGATTGGTGTTGATACTTTCTGATTGCTTTATGTAACTGTAAGTCATGTTAAAAATATATATCAATAGGCATAGTAAGTGATATGTGAATGTCAAAACTAAATTATAGAGTCAAGGATTTGTGACAGTACTATGAATTGGTATATATACCACTGCATCGATAAGTGCAGAACTGAAGCATTGATGGCAACTCTTCTTTTTGTGCCTGTATATATTATTGAATCCTTCTTCTTTTGTGTACTTACTACACAGGTTGCAACAACTCTCTTACAGCACTAGAGTTTTGTTTCCCTGTACTTTTGTATCATATGTAGTCCTGGCTGAACTTTTGTCATGATCAGGTTGAAAATATTGGAGCTAAATTGGTCAGGTTGAAAATACTCAGGTTGGTGCAACTCCGGCCTTGTCACCCACACGTCATGCCCGCAGCGGCCTCAGCGCTGCCGACACCACCACCAGGTCTTGATTTCCCAACCACGCCGATCTTGGTGTTCTTCTTTTTGTTCGATTGTGTTTTAACCTAAGAATTTTGTTACAGCTTCGGCGCTTCGCGTTTGAGTTTTGCAGCACCGGCGGACGTCTGAGCTGCTTACTGAATGCCAGATGGTGGAAATAATTGTGCTGATATACGCCCGCGACAGCCCCAAACGCTAGAGCAGTTCAACTCCTTGCGGGTCCCCAATCTCAGGTACTCCCATTAATCCTATCTGATGCTTCCTATGAGTACCAGCCTCGCATGCATGCTCAGGTTGGTGCTGCTGGATTGAATCGGTTAACATTGGTGCTTTTTCTTGCCAAAGTTGGATTCATTGAGCTACACGTCCACGCCTCAATCACTCAGAACAAGTTGATTGCTCGATGGTAACTTCGTTATAGCTAAACCATTTTTATTAGATTAACTAAATTGGATTCCATTAATCTTATTTGTATATGTTCCCTTGACTGCATAATTAGCAGTTCCGTTTTAGAATTAAACAACTGGTCCTTTGGTTTGGCAGTGTTTATCTCTTTTGATGATTCTTTTACACTACTGTTTCTGTTAGATACTAATTGAGTTTCAGCTTTGATTTATTAACATGCATGTCCATTCTAATAGACATTCATTTCAGGTTTGGACCTTTCTTGGTGGATGTGTCTCCTTACTTCATCTCTTTTACTTTCAACTTTGTCGCAACCATAGAGGATTCTTAATTTGATTCTTCTGGTATGTATGTGGTTGCAGCACCCTGTTTGAAATATAATATATCATGTTCTCTGCACCGTCGCTGATTTTCAATAGTAACAATTTCGTACTCCTCCAGCACCATATTTCATTAGGATAATGTTATTGGTTCTTGAGGTTTATTTATAGACATGGGATGTTCTCAAAGTTTAATCTTAATATAGGTTCATACGGACTCGGTCGGACAAAGCAATTTCATTTGAGCAGAAATGATACTAAATCACCTGTCAGTTAATCCTTTCATGTAGGAGAACCATTATACTAATCAGAAGATGCATGCGTTCTGGCATCCACTAAGGGTGACCCCTTTTTTAGTTTTGTCACATAATGTTAGTTACTCACCTTAGAGAACCCCCTTTTTTATCTTCTATAAGGTTGCCTGCTACTGCTAGCGTATGCAAGTAAAAGCAGCTATTTGCACCATCATTCATTGCTTCAAACTTTTGTTGATCAATTCACACCCAAAAAAACGCTTACTTGACTGGCTACTATCAAATCAAAATTTTATAAAACGGACAATCTAGCACTCATATGTCATATGACAATTGCAAATCTCTCACAGTCTATCGAAGGGAAAAAGGTGTACATGTTTTTTAGCTTTTACCTTTATAAATGTATAAGTATCATGTACTTATCTACTTGCTTCCTCAACGCCCCCCTTTATTATCCTCTCTAACCTATTACTATATAGTGCAGTGTCAAATAATATAGTTCACACTATTAGATAATTAAGAAAATATCTGAGTGACCAAAGCATTGTTCACCCAGTAGGTTGCAATACACTCTATGCATACTTACGCTTTTGTAACATTGTTGTTCTCGAATTCTCAATACCAGTTTGGCATTTCATTCTTTCATTTATAAGAAAATCCTTAACGTCAACTAAGTGTCCCGCAACAACGCACGGGGTATCATCTAGTTCATTCAGTTTGACTGTGCGTAAACACTATAGTGTACAACTATCAACTTGTTTCACTATTCAGTTTGTCATCCATTCAGCTTACTTACTGGGGCATATTTCTTGTGAGAGTTTACTTGATAGTACAATATGTCAGAAGAAACTACCATTTCTCCGGAATGAATCATTGATTGCTCTTTATACACTTACAACTCGGTTTCTTTCATATAAGTTCTGCTGCCTTTCTTTAGGTCGAGCTACTGCCCTGTTAATTATTGTAACAAACTTTATCATTTGCCAGTTTGCTCTGTGTTGAGAACTGACCAATAAGTTTTGTTTGCCAATTAGCTTTCTGTGTGCATGCTCTTAATCCCCATATTACTAATTTCTGAATCAAACATTATTATTTCTGTCCTCAACAAGTCGCAGCGCTATGTTCTGTTTTTTGTTTAGTTAGCTCTGTCAAATATAATCAACCTGCCTATGTTCCATTTTGCTATTTGTACTTAGGTAGAAAAAGCTAAAATCTATACATGTAATGCTGAAGCTATATTGGTTGCTTGTTTCTTAAATTTTTTCTTCTATAATGATGATCTGAAATGCCACGCAGGTCATTATTGGTGGTGCTACTGCTGTTGTTGTGGTTGTTGGAGGTGTTGCTGTTGCATCTGGCGGAGCTGCCGTTGGGGCCCCAAAAGGTAACCTTCATCAGCCACAACCCCACAACAATGGCTCAAGGTTCTGTGCCCTATCACCCCTCTTTCTAAATTACTGAAATGAACCAAGATCTCATATATTTAGGAACGGAGGTAGTAGTAAGGTTAAAATAGAACAGCAAGGGATGTTTCTAATTTGGTTATGCTAGAATAATGCATCAACTCGTGGCATTCTTGGATGTTACTCTAAGGTGTCAAAATGATAGTAAAACCTAGGCTCTTGCATGGTTCTTGAATTAATTTTTCTATTTTATGGCTAACAAATATTGCCTATGTTGAGACTCTAAACATGTGGATTTTCCTCTCATTTATAGGAATTCTACCTGAAGAAATTCGGAGAAAACTTGAAGCCCCAGTTAGCGACTTGCTTTATATGTTATTGACTTGTCATGCTAAATTTGTTGAGAATTTTGATATACTATTGCACATGTTACTCGAATGCTGGTAGTTATGTACATATACTCACAATATTATCCGTTGTTTACTGGAAATGCATTCTTGGGCTGAAAGTGGCTGAAAAAGTATATGTTGTATTGATTTTGCGTTGATTGTGTATGTCTATTCTACAAAAGAAGAGGCACGGTCCAAATGGAATTAGTACTGAAATGTCTATTTGACCAAATCTATTTGGGCTTTGAAAAGAGGCCCGAAACATATTGCCAGCAATTAAGTCTGAAAATTAAATAGAAATGTGTAAAAAAGGCCGAGGCCCAAAAAAGAAACAGATAGTAGAAGGCCCTGGCCTAGAAGAAAATGCTGAAATGTTGGGCTTGGCCCGTGAATTCGACCAAAAATTGATAGGAAAAAAATATAAAAAGGCTAAATTATTGGGCTAGGCCCAAGTAGAACAGCAAATTGGACCGTGCTGAATCTTATCAACGAACTTTTCAATTGGTCGCAGTTTTGCCACGTCAGATTGCCACGTCGGATCCGACGTGGCCTGGGTAGACTGCCAGTGACCAAAACAAAAGGTCGTGGGTTCCACGACGTTTTGTTTTGGTTGTAAACGTCTACGACCTTATCCCGAAGAAGGTCGTTAATTTCAGTTTACGACCTCCAGCTTTTAACCATCTGTTTTTTGTCAAAAAAATGTCGCAAATGAAAAATAATGACCTTTCAGTAACCAATATTGATGGTCGCAAGTTGACATATTTCTTGTAGTGATTCTTGAATGTTTTACCATCATTTTATAGCAACTTTATATCAGTTTTTCGGACTGACCTATTGACATAGTGTCCAGTGCTAGTTTCTGTTTTTTGCTTGTTTTTGACTTCATGAATTTCAGTACCAAATGCAGTACAAATGCAGCAAAACTTTTTGGAGATTTTTTGTTTGGACCAGAAGACAACTTGGGAACCAAGAAAGCACCTGGGGGAGGTCCGTGGGGAGCACAACCCACCAGGGCACACCCAGGAGCCCAGGCACGCCCTGGTGAGTTGTGGGCCCATGGGTGCCTCCTTCACTGCCTCTTCGCCCTATAAATACCCAAATATTCCAGAAACCCTACGGGAGTCGATGAAACACAATTCCAGCCACCACAAGTTCCAGAACAACGAGATCCAATCAAATACCATACGGAGGGGTTCATCATTCTCATCGGTGCCTCTCAAATGATGAATGAGTTGTCCACCATAGACCTACAGGTCCATAGGCAGTAGCTAGATGGCTTCCTCTTTCTCTTTTGACTCTCAATACAATGGTCTTTTGGAGATATTGGGAAATGTAGCATGAAATTTCAAAAAAAATTCTACGCTTATGCAAGATCTATCTAGGAGATGCATAGCAAAGAGAGGGGGAGAGTGTGTCCATGAACCCTCGTAGACCGAAAGCGGAAGCATTTGATAACGCGGTTGATGTAGCCGGACTTCTTCTAGATCCGACCGATCAAGCACCGAACGTACGTCACCTCCAAGTTCTGCACACTTTCAGCTCGATGACGTCCCTCGTCCTCTTGATCAAGCAAAGGTGTCGAGGAAGAAGATGAGTTCTGTCAGCACGACGGTGTGGTGACGGTGATGGTAAAGTGATCCACGCAGGGCTTCGCCTAAGCAATATGAAGATATGACCCTGTGGAGGGGGGCGCCACACATAGCTATCAATTATTGGTGTGTCTTCTAGGCGCCCCCTCCCTACGTATATATAGGTGGGAGGGAGAGGGTAGCAGCCTTGGGGTGCCCCAAGTAGGAGGAATCCCACTTGGGGTCCTCCCCCAATTCGGCCACCCCCTTTCCTTATTTCCGAAGAGAAAGAGGGAAGGGGGAAGGGAGAAAGGAAAGGGGGGGGGGCGAACCGCCCTTGCTCCTTCTCCAATTCGGCCACATGCCTAATTGTGGGCGCGCCACCCCTTGTGGGCTGGTGTGCTCCCCTTTTATGGCCCATATGGCCCATATCTTCACGCAGGGGGTTCCGGTAACCCCCTCGATACTCCGATAAATACCCGATACGATCAGAAGCACTTTTGGTGTCCGAATACTATCATCCTATATATCAATCTTTACCTCTCGACCATTTTGAGACTCCTCATCATGTCTGTAATCTCATCCGGGACTCCGAACAACATTCTGTCACCAAATCACATAACTCATATAATATTAAATCGTCATCGAACGTTATGCGTGCGGACCCTACGGGTTCGAGAACTATGTAGACATGACCGAGACACCTCTCTGGTCAACTGGTTAATAACCAATAGCGGAGCATGTATGCTCATATTGGCTCCTACATATTCTATGAATATCTTTCTCAGTCGAACTGTTATGACAACATACATTATTCCCTTTGTCATCGGTATGTTTCTTGCCCGAGATTCGATCGTCGGTATCTTCATACCTAGCTCAATCTCGTTACTGGCAAGTCTCTTTACTCGTTTCGTAATACATCATCCTGCAACAAACTCATTAGTCACTTTACTTGCAAGGCTTCTTATGATGTGCATTACTGAGAGGGCCCAGACATACCTCTCTGATACTCGGAGTGACAAATCCTAATATCGATCTATGCCAACCCAAAAAACACCTTCGGAGATACATGTAGAGCATGTTTATAATCACCCAGTTATGTTGTGACGTTTGATAGCACACAAGGTATTCCTCCGGTATCCGGGAGTTGCATAATCTCATAGTCGAAGGAATATGTATTTGACATGAAGAAGGCAATAGCAATAAAACTGAACGATCAATACGCTAAGCTAACGGATGGGTCTTGTCCATCACATCATTCTCCTAATGATGTGATCCCGTTCATCAATTGACAACACATGTCAATGGTTAGGAACTTTACCATCTATGATTAACAAGCAAGTATAGTAGAGGCTTATTAGGGACACGATGTTTTGTCTATCTATCCACACATGTATAAAGTTTCCGATTAATACAATTCTAGCATGAATAATAAACATTTATTATCATATAAGGAAATATAAAATAACAACTTTATTATTGTCTCTAGGGCATATTTCCTCCAGCCTCCCACTTGCACTAGAGTCAATAATCTAGTTCACATCACCATGTGATTTAACACCAATAGTTCACATCTTTATGTGAACAACACCCAAAGGGTTTACTAGAGTCAATAATCTAGTTCACATCACTATGTGATTAACACCCAAAGAGTACTAAGGTGTGATCATGTTTTGGTTGTGAGAGAAGTTTAGTCAACGGGTCTGCCACATTCAGATCCGTATGTATTTTGCAAATTTCTATGTCTACAATGCTCTGCATGGAGCTACTCTAGCTAATTGCTCCTACTTTCAATATGTATCCAGATCGAGAATCAGAGTCTTCCAGATTGGTGTCAAAGCATGCATCGATGTAAATCTTTACGACGAACACTTTACCACCTCCATAATCGAGAAACATTTCCTTAGCCATCTAAGGATAATTTTGACCGTTGTCCAGTGATTCACTCCAGGTTCACTCTTTTACCTCCTTGCCAAAACCATGTCAAGGCACACAATAGGTCTGGTACACAGCATGGCATACTTTATAGAACTTATGACTAAGGCATAGGAAATGACTTTCATTATCTCTCTCTATATTCTGTCGTGGTCGGGTTTTGAGTTTAACTCAACTTCACACCTTGTTACACATGTAAGAACCCTTTCTTTGACTGTTCAATTTTGAACTTCTTCAAAAAGTTTGTCAAGGTATGTGCTTTGTGAAAGTCCTATTAAGCATCTCAATCTATTCCTATAGATCTTGATGCCCAATATATAACTAGCTTCACCAAGGTCTTTCATTGAAAAACTCTTATTCAAGTATCCTTTTATGCTATCCAGAAATTCTATATCATTTCCAATCAATAATATGTCATCTACATATAATATCAGAAATGCTACAGAGCTCCCACTCACTTTCATGTAAATATAGGCTTCACCAAAAGTCTGTACAAAACCATATGCTTTGATCACCTTATCAAAGCGTATATTCCAACTCCGAGATGCTTGCACCAGTCCATAGATGGATTGCTGGAGTTTGCACACTTTGTTAGCACCTTTAGGAACGACAAAACCTTTTGGTTGCACCATATACAACTCTTCTTTAAGAAATCCATTAAGAAATGCAGTTCATCCATTTGCCAGATTTCATAAAATGCGGCAATTTCAGACATGATTCAGACAGACTTAAGCATCGCTATGAGTGAGAAAATCTCATCGTAGTCAACACCCTGAACTTGTCGAAAACCTTTTGCGACAAGTCGAGCTTTTTAGATAGTAACACTACCATCAGTGTCCGTCTTCCTCTTGAAGATCCATTTATTCTCAATGGCTTTCCAATCATTGGCCAAGTCCACCAAAGTCCACACTTTGTTCTCATACATGGATCCTATCTTAGATTTCTTGGCCTCAATCCATCTATCGGAATCTGGGCTCATCATAGCTTCTTCATAGTTTGTAGGTTCGCCATGGTCTAATAACATGATTTTCAGGACAGGATTATCATACTACTCTGGTGCGGAACGTACTCTCTTCGACCTATGAGTTCTAGTGGTAATTTGATCAAGAGTTTCATGATCATCATCATTAGCTTCCTCTCTAGTTGGTGTAGGCATCACGGGAATGGATTTCACTTATGTGCTACTTTCTAATTCGAGAGAAGGTACAATTACCTCATCAAGTTCCTCCTCCCACTCACTTCTTTTGAGAGAAACTCCATCTCTAGAAAGGTTCCATTCTTGGCAACAAAGATCTTGCCTCCGGATCTGTGGTAGAAGGTGAACCCAATTGTTTCCTTAGGGTATCCTACGAAGATGCACTTGTTTGATTTGGGTTCGAGCTTATCAGGCTGAAGGCTTTTTAACATAAGTGTCGCAACCCCAAACTTTAAGAAATGATAGCTTAGGTTTCTTGCCAAACCATAGTTCATACGATGTCGTCTCAATGGATTTAGATGGTGCCCTATTTAACGTGAATGCAGCTGTGTCTAATGCATAACCCCAATAGGATAGTGGAAAATCAATAAGAGATGATACGTCTCCAACGTATCTATAAATTTTGATTGTTCCATGATGTTATATTATCAATCTTGGATGTTTTGCAATCATTTTATAGTCATTTTATATCATTTTTGGTACTAACCAATTGACATAGTGCCAAGTGCCAGTTCCTGTTTTTTCCGTGTTTTTCACATCGCCGAAAATCAATATCAGACGGAGTCCAAATGCCACGAAACTTCACGGATAATTTTTATGGGATAAAAGGAACACAACAGGCCCTGGCTACGCCTGGGGGGTGCCCCAAGGGGGGCACAACCCACCAAGGCGCGCTAAGAGGCCCAGGCGCGCCCTGGTGGGTTGTGCCAACCTCGGGAGCCCCCGGACCGCCTCTTTGCTCTATAAATACCACAAAAATCCTAGAACCCAAGGGGAGTCAACGAAATATTCATCCAGCCGCCGCAGAGTCCAGAACCAACAGATCCCATCTATACACCATCAAGGATGGGGTTCACCACCACCATTGGTGCCTCTCCGATGCTGCATGAGTAGTTCTTTGTAGATCTTCGTGTCCGTAGTTAGTAGTTAGATGGCTTCATCTCTCTCTCTCTCAATTCTCAATACAATTGTCTCTTGGAGATCCATATGATGTAACTCTTTTGTGGTGTGTTTGTTGGGATCCAATGAACATTGAGTTTATGATCAGATCTATCTTTTTATATCCATGAAAGTTATGTGAGTTTCTTTGATCTCTTATATGCATGATTGCTTATAGCCTCATATTTCTTCTCTAATATTTGGGTTTTGTTTGGCCAACTTGATCTATTTATCTTGCAATGGGAAGAAGTGCTTTGTAGTGGGTTCGATCTTACGTGCTTGATCCCAATGACAGAAAGGGAAACAACACGTATGTATCGTTGCTACTAAGGATAAAACGATGGGGTCTATCTCTACATAGATAAATCATGTCTACATCATGTCATTGTTCTTATTGCCTTACTCCGTTTCCACATGAACTTATTACACTAGATGCATGCTGGATAGCGGTCGATGTGTGGAGTAATAGCAGTAGACGCAGGCAGGAGTCGGTCTACTAATCTTGGGCGTGATGCCTATATAATGATCATTTCCTGGATATCGTCATAATTATTCGAGGTTCTATCAATTGCCCAATATTAATATGTTCACCACCGTTTGCTATTTTTCTCGAGAGGCGCCACTAGTGAAACCTACGACCCCCGGGTCTTCTTTCTCATATATTTCCTTTGCGATCTATTTTTATTTTCTTTTATTTTCTGATCTGCTAAACCAGAAACCCAAAAATATTGTGTTGCACTTTATTTTATTTGTGATCTATTTATGCAATCTATTACAACTTTCTCCCGTCATCGCACCAATTTCTGACACCGTTACCTGAAAGGGATTGACAACCCCTTTAACATGTTGGGTTGCGAGGATTTGTTATCTGTGTGCAGGGGTTGTTTACGTTGTGTTGCTTGGTTATCCTACTGGTTCGATAACCTTGGTTTCATATCTTATGGAAATACCTACCACTGTTGTGCTGCATCATCCCTTCCTATTTGGGGTAATACAAACGTAGCTTCAAGCGACATCAAAAGGAATTTCTGGCGCCGTTGCCGGGGAGAATCAAGTCAAGATAGCCTCCCGTCAACATGCCATTTCTAGCGCCGTTGCCGGGGAGTATCTTCAACATATACTAGGTTCCTAATCACAAATCTCATCTCCTCACAATTTACTTTATTTGCCATTTGCCTCTCGTTTTCCTCTCCCCCACTTCACAAAAAATTTCCGTTTTATTCGCCTCTCCCTTCCATTCACCGGTCTCTTGTTTTCTAGTCACGATGGCTAGCATCCCAACTCCTTTGTCACGATGAACACCAACTTAGGAACGCCAAGGTTAACATGGATAATATGTTTTATGTTGTGTTCACAAAACATCATGATGGAAATACCTCTAAGAAAGTTACGAACAAGGATGACAAAACTTAGATCCTTTCTTTATGCCTAGCTAATGGCGTAAAACTATAGCGCTTGTTGGGAGGCAACCCAATGAATAAATTTTATTTTTGCTTTTTGCTTTCCGTTCTTGAGTGTTGGCACAATTATGCTACTGTTATGATTGTGTTTTTTTATGTTTAATTAGTGTTTGTGCCAAGTAAAGCCTTTAGGATCTTCTTGGGTGATAGTTGTTTGATCTTGCTAAAAAAACAGAAACATCTACGCTCATGAAATTAATTTTATTTTTTACCAGAGAGTGATAAAATAAGCATTCCTATTGCGGTTGATCAATATACAAATTGTTCAGGTCGTACTAATTTTTCAGAATTTTTGGAGTTATAGAAGTATTTGAAATAGTCAGATTGCTACAGACTGTTCTGTTTTGACAGATTCTGTTTTCTTTGTGTTGTGTGCTTATTTTGATGGCTCTATGGTTTTCTTTGATGATTTTTTGCCATAGAAAGGTTGGAATACAATAGATATAATACGAAAACAAAATATGAATTTGTTTGATACAATACTTATAGTAGTGATTTATTATTCTTATACCAACGAATCCCACGAAGGTTTTGTTGAGTTTTGTGTGATTGAAGTTTTCAAGTTTTGGGTTATCTTACGATGGATGAAGGAATGATGGAAGAGCCTAAGTTTGGGGATGCCCAGTCGTCCCAAGCTATTATCCAAATATGAGCAACCATCTAAGCTTGGGGATGCCCTCGAGTGGCATCCCCGCTTTCTCCCAACAATCATCGGTATTTTACTTGAAACTGTATTTTTATTCGTCACATGATATGTGTTCTGCTTGGAGCGTCTTGTATGATATGAGTGTTTGCTTGTTTTATTTTGTTCTTATGTCATCAATCCTTGCTGTACACACCTATTTGAGAGAGCCAAAATTATGTCATGACTTGTTAGAATTGCTCTCTATGCTTCACTTAAATTTTTATGAGCAATGGACTTACTCTAGTGCTTTACTTATATCTTTTTGAGCACGGTGTGCTTTAGTATTTTTTAATAAATGCTCTCTTGCTTCACTTAGATTTATTTGAGAGTTGGTAAAATTTTCAAGAAATTGTCTCTTGCTTCACTTAAATTAATTTGAGAGAAAGAAAAATATGTTATGATCATGATCTTCACTTATATTTGTTGGAGCTTGTCAAAAGCAATACATGAAATTTAGTCCCAAAGTGATAGATATCCAAGAAGGATATAATAAAAACTTTCATGAAGATCATTGGACAAAATA
Source organism: Triticum dicoccoides (assembly GCF_002162155.2). Lineage (NCBI taxonomy): Eukaryota > Viridiplantae > Streptophyta > Magnoliopsida > Poales > Poaceae > Triticum > Triticum dicoccoides. The sequence goes on along the minus strand of NC_041390.1, from coordinate 254,757,259 downwards.
AACTTGATTCTTAGTAATAGTTTTGAGATATGATGGTGTGATATGTGAGTTATGTTGGTGAGTAATTATGATTTAGTAAGAATATTGGTGTTAAGGTTTGTGATTCCATATGCAAGTACGAAAGTCAATAGTCATGCAATGAAATTATATCCTACCTATGGTGCATGATTCGGTGTTAATTATGCTTAATGCTTGCTTATGAGATTATTCGTTTCTTAGTTGGTCGCTTCCCAATCTTTTGCTAGCCTTCATTTTGCACTAAGTATGATCACTAGTTGTGCATCCAAAAACCTTTAACCCAATTTTTCCATATGAGTCCACTATATCTACCTATATGCGGTATTCTTTTGCTATTCTAAGCAAATTTGCATGTGCCATCTCTGATTTTCAAAATAAACATCTCTTTTGTGTGTTTGTTTCGCTCGCAGAGCGGTGAGGGGTGGCTAATATTTTCCATGCTAGATGTATTGTTCTCAAGATGAGTGTTTATTCACTTTTCATTGCACGAGAGTAAGGAAAAGGTATTAGGGATACCCAGTCCCGAAATACAAAAAAAATGAATTTACTTTATATTGTCAAATAATAAATTCCTTAGAAAGTGTTGGTATGGAGGGCACCCGTGGATACGGTTAGCCATGGAAAGTGAAAGTATGGTGGAAAAAGGAATAAACTTTATTTTCTGTTTGGGAACCGCCTATGATATAACTATGCATGGAAAGTATTGGGCACTCTAAGTCATTTTTGTTGGTGTGATGGATACACCTCTCAAAATGGTTGCATCTCTATTTTTCTCTCTTTGAGCTATGGCACCTCTACAAATCCCTACTTCCCTCTGCGAAGGGCCTTTCTTTTACTTTATGCGATTTTTATTTTGAGTATCCATCTTCTCTTATAAAAGCACCAACTAGGAGGCAATATGATCGTACTTAAGTATTGGATGTAGCTAATATTGGAGTGTGTTTCATGAATGGATCAATGTTTGAGCATGATGGGTTAGGGATAACTTATTTTGGCGTTGATATTTTGAAAGACATGGTTGCTTGTTGGTATGCATGAGTATCTAAATTATCATGTCCGAACTAGACTATTACTTTGAACAACTAAAAGTACAATTGTCCATGCTATAAAGAAAACAATATGATATGACATCATAGGCGGCATTCCACATCAAAAATTCTATTTTTATCACTTACCTACTCGAGGACGAGTATGAGTTAAGCTTAGGGATGCTAATACGTCTCCAACGTATCTATAATATTTGATTGTTCCATGCTATTATATTATCAATCTTGGTTATTTTATAATCATTTTGTCATCATTTTATATCATTTTTTGGAAACCTACTGACATAGTGCCAAGTGCTAGTTCCTATTTTTTCCGTGTTTTTTACATCGCAGAAAATCAATATCAGATGGAGTCCAAGTACCATGAAACTTTGCAGAGAATTTTTATGGTCCAAAAGGAAAACAACAGGGCCTGGCTGCGCCTGGGGGGTTCCCCTAGGGGGGCACAACCAACCAGGGCGCGCCAGGAGGCCCAGGCACGCCCTAGTGGGTTGTGCCCACCTAGGGTGCCCCCGCACCGCCTCTTTACTCTATAAATACCCCAAAAATCCCAGAACCCTAGGGGAGTCGACGAAATATTTATCCAGCCGCCACGGAGTCTAGAACCACTAGATCCAATCTAGACACCATCTCGGATGGGGTTCACCACCTCCATTGGTGCCTCTCTGATGATGCGTGAGTAGTTCTTTGTAGACCATCGGGATCGTAGTTAGTAGCTAGATGGCTTCACCTCTCTCTCTTGATTCTCAATACAATGGTCTCTTGGAGATCCATATGATGTAAATCTTTTGCGGTGTGTTTGTTGGGATTCGATGAACTTTGACTTTATGATCAGATCTATCTTTTTATATCCATGAAAGTTATTTGAGTTTCTTTGATCTCTTATATGCACGATTGCTTATAGCCTCTTATTTCTTCTCTGCTATTTGGGTTTTGTTTGGCCAACTTGATCTATTTATCTTGCAATGGGAAGATGTGCTTTGTAGTGGGTTCGATCTTACGGTGCTTGATCCCAGTGACAGAAAGGGAAACAACACGTATGTATCGTTGCTACTAGGGATAAAATGATGGGGTCTATCTCTACATAGATAGATCTTGTCTCCATCATGTCATCATTCTTATTGCATTACTCCATTTCCCCATGAACTTAATAAACTAGATGCATGCTGGATAGTGGTCGATGTGTGGAGTAATAGTAGTAGATGCAGGCAGAAGTCGGTGTACTAATCTTGGACAGGCTGCCTATATAATGATCATTGCGTGGATATCGTCATAATTATTCGAGGTTCTATCAATTGCCCAACAGTAATTTTTTCACCCACTATTTGCTATTTTTCTCGAGAGAAGCCACTAGTGAAACCTACGGCCCCCGGGTCTTCTTTCTTATATATTTGCCTTTGCGATCTATTTTTATTTGCTTTTATTTTCAGATCTACTAAACCAAAAACCCAAAAATACGTTGCTGCACTTTATTTTATTCATGATCCATTTATTCAATCTATTACAACTTTCTCCCATCATCGCACCAATTTTTGGCACCATTACCCGAAAGGGATTGACAACCCCTTTAACACGTCGAGTTGCGAGGATTTGTTATCTGTGTGCAGGGGTTGTTTACGTTGTGTTCCTTGGTTCTCCTACTGGTTCGATAACCTTTGTTTCATATCTAAGGGAAATACCTACCGCCGTTGTGCTGCATCATTCCTTCCTCTTTGGGGAAATACCGACATAGCTTCTAGCTACATCAAGAGACATCATAGATTGCACCATATGTAATAAAGTACAATCACGACATTCAGACACACCATTACGTTGTGGTGTTCCAGGTGGCGTGAGTTGTGAAACTATTCCACATTGTTTTTAAATGAAGGCCAAACTCATAACTCAAATATTTGCCTCCGTGATCAGATCGTAGAAACTTTATTTTCTTGTTACGATGATTCTCCAGTTCACTCTAAAATTCTTTGAACTTGTTCAAATGTTTCTGACTTGTGTTTCATTAAATAGATATACCCATATCCGCTCAAATCATCTGTGAAGGTCAGAAAATAACGATACCCGCTGCATGCCTCAACACTCATTGAACTGCATACATCGGTATCTATTATTTCCAATAAGTAATTAGCTCGCTCCATTGTTCTGGACAACGGAGTTTTAGTCATCTTGCCCATGAGGGATGGTTCACAAGTATCAAATGATTCATAATCAAGTGATTCAGAAAGTGCATCTGCATGGAGTTTCTTCATGCGCTTTACACCAATACGACATAAATGGCAGTGCCACAAATATGTTGCACTATCATTATCAACTTTGCATCTTTTGGCATCAATATTATGAATATGTGTATTGCTATGATCAAGATTCAATAAACCATTTATACTGGGTGTATGACCATAGAAGGTTTTGTTCATGTAAACAGAACAACAATTATTATCTGACTTAATGAATAACCGTATTGCAATAAACATGATCCAAGCATATTCATGCTCAACGCAAACACCACATAACATTTATTTAGGTAGAGGGAGTGTGTGATGGTGATCTAATCAACCTTGGAATAACTTCCAACATACGTCATCACCTCGCCCTTAACTAGTCTTTGTTCATTCTGTAACTTCTTTTTCGAGTTATTAATCTTAGCAATTGAACTAGTATCAAATACCCAGGTGCTACTACGAACACTAGTAACATACACATCAATAATCTGTATACCAAATATACGTTGTTCACTTTTCCATCCTTCTTATGTGCCAAATGTTTGGAGCAGTTCCACTTCCATTGACCATTTCCCTCAGTTTCAGGCTTGGGTCCAGCTTTGGGCTTCTTCACGGGAGTGGCAAGTTGCTTGCCATTCTTCTTGAAGTTCCCTCTCTTTCCCTTTCCCTTTTTTGAAACTAGTGGTCTTGTTAACCATCAACAGTTGATGCTCTTCCTTGATTTCTACCTTCGCCGATTTCAGCATCGCGAAGAGCTTGGGAATCATTTTTGTCATCCTTTGCATATTATAGTTCATCATGAAGCTCTAGTATCTTGGTAATAGTGACTAGAGAACTTTGTCAATCACTATCATATCTGGAAGATTAACTCCCACTTGATTCAAGTGATTGTAGTACCCAGACATCCTGAGTACATGCTCACTGGCTGAGCTATTCTCCTCCATCTTGTAGGCAAAGTACTTGTCAGAGGTCTCATACCTCTCGACACGGGCGTGAATATGAAATACCAATTTTTAGCTCTTAGAACCTCTCATATGCTCTGTGGCGTTAAAAACATTTTTGAAGTCCCAGTTCTAAGATATAAAGCATGGCGCACTAAACTATCAAGTAGTCATCATACCGAGCTTGTCAAATGTTCATAACATTTGCATCTGCTCCTACAATAGGCCTGTCACCTAGCGGTGCATCGAGGACATAATTCTTCTGTGCAGCAATGAGGATAATCCTTAGATCACGGACCCAGTCCGCATCATTGCTACTATCATATTTCAACTTAGTTTTCTCTAGGAACATATAAAAAATAAAATAGGAGAGCTATACGTGAGCTATACAACATAGATATGCAAATACTATCAGGACTAAGTTCATGATAAATTAAGTTCAGTTAATCAAATTACTAAGAACTCCCACTTAGATAGACATCCCTCAAGTCATCTAAATGATACGTGATCCAAATCAACTAAACCATGTCCGATCATCACGTGAGATGGAGTAGTCATCAATGGTGAACATCATGCTGATCATATCTACTATATGATTCAGGTTCGACCTTTCGGGCTCCAGTGTTCCGAGGCCATGTCCGTACATGGCAGGCTTGTCAAGTTTAACCCGAGTATTCCGCATGTGCAAAACTGCCTTGCACCCGTTGTATGTGAACGTACAGTCTATCACACCTGATCATCACGTGGTGTCTCAACACGACGAACTGTCGCAATGGTGCATACTCAGGGAGAACACTTATACCTTGAAATTTTAGTTAAGGGATCATCTTATAATGCTACCACCGTACTAAACGAAATAAGATGCATAAAAGATAAATATCACATGCAATCAAAAAATGTGACATGATATGGCCATCATCATCTTGTGCTTTTGATCTCCATCTCCAAAGCATTGTCATGATCTCCATCGTCACCCGCTCGACACCTTGATCTCCATCATAGCGTTGTGGTCATCTTGCCAACTATTGCTTCTACAACTATCCCTAACGCATAGTGATAAAGTAACGCAATTACATGGCATTTGCATTTCATACAATAAAGAGAGAACCATAAGGCTCCTGCCGGTTGCCAGATATCCTACAAAACATGATCATCTCATACAATATCATTTATCACATCATGTCTTGACCATATCACATCACAACATGCCCTGCAAAAACAAGTTAGGCATCCTCTACTTTGTTGTTGCAAGTTTTATGTGGCTGCTATGGGCTTCTAGCAAGAACCGTTCTTACCTACGCATCAAAACCACAACGGTGATTTATCAAGTTTGCTGTTTTAACCTTCAACAATGACCGGCCATAGTCAAATTCAATTCAACTAAAGTAGGAGAAACAGACACCCGCCAACCACCTTTATGCAAAACTAGTTGCATGTCTGTCAGTGGAACCAGTCTCATGAACGTGGTCATGTAAGGTTGGTCCGGGCCACTTCATCCAACAATACAGCCGAAACAAAATAAGACATTGGTGGTAAGCAGTATGACGACCACCGCCCACAACTCTTTGTGTTCTACTCATTCATATCATCTACACATAGACCTGGCTCGGATGCCACTTTTGGGAAATGTAGCATGCAATTTCAAAAAAATCCTACGCTCATGCAAGATCTATCTAGGAGATGCATAGCAACAAGAGAGGGAGATTGTGACCACGTACCCTCGTAGACCAAAAGCAGAAGCGTTTGACAACGCGGTCGATGTAGTCGAACTTCTTATAGATCCGACCGATCAAGCACCAAACTCCGAGTTCTGCACACATTCAGCTTGATGATGTCCCTCGTCCTATTGATCCAGCAAAGGTGCTGAGGAAGAAGATGAGTTCCGTTAGCACAATAGCTTGGTGATGTTGATGGTGAAGTGATCCGCGTAGGGCTTCGCCTAAGCACTACGAAGATATGACCGGAGGCGTAAACTATGGAGGGGGCGCCACACACGGCTAACAATTGTTGGTGTGTCTTCTAGGCGCCCCCTCCCCACATATATATTGGTGGGAGGGAGAGAGGATCCTCCCCCAATTCGGCCACCCCCTTTCCTTATTTTCGAAGAGAAAGAGGGAAGGGGGAAGGGAGAAAGGAAAGGGGGGGCAAACCCCCGTTGCTCCTTCTCCAATTCGGCCACATGCCTAAGGGGTCGCGCCACCCCTTGTGGGCTGGTGTGCTCCCCTCTTATGGCCCATATGGCCCATATCTCCCCCTGGTATTCCGATAAATACCCGATACGATCCGAAACACTTCTGGTATCAGAATACTATCATCCTATGTATCAATATATACTTATCGACCATTTCGAGACTCCTCGTCATGTCCATGATCTCATACGGGACACCGAACAACATTTGGTCACCAAATCACATAACTTATATAATACTAAATTGTCATCAAACGTAAAGCATGCGAACCCTACGGGTTAGAGAACTATGTAGACATGACAGAGACACCTCTCCGATAAATAACCAATAGCGGAACCTAGATGCTCATATTGGCTCCTACATATTCTACGAAGATCTTTATCGGTCGAACCGTTATGACAACATACGTTATTCCCTTTGTCAACGGTGTGTTACTTGCCCGAGATTTGATCGACGGTATCTTCATACCTAGTTCAATCTCGTTACCGGCAAGTCTCTTTACTCATTCCGTAATACATCATCCCATAACTAACTCATTAGTAACTTTGCTTGCAAGGCTTCTTATGATGTGCATTACCGAGAGGGCCCAGAGATACCTCTCCGATACTCGGAGTGACAAATCCAAATCTTGATCTATGCTAACCCAAAAAACACCTTCGGGGATACCTGTAGAGCATCTTTATAATCACCCAGTTACGTTGTGATGTTTGATAGCACACAAGGTATTCCTCCGGTACCCGAGAGTTGCATAATCTCATAGTCAAAGGAATATGTATTTGACATGAAGAAAGAAATAGCAATAAAACTGAACGATCAATATGCTAAGCTAACCGTCGGGGAAAACAGACAGGGGTATGTATTTTCCCCTAACTCATGCATAGAGGAGCCAAGGCCTTGCCGAGGTATGAGGAACCAAGAGCTTCAGAGGACCAACATGTGGATCAAGAGGACCAAGATCAAGCTAGAGAAGCAAGGCACCACCAGGATAAAAGCCTCCCTTGCCAGGCAGGCGAGCTCGGCAATGGGCGAGGCCACCCCCGGAAGAAGACGTCCAAGGTGTCCCGGCAGGGCCTGCCAGGACACACGGAAGCAAAACCACCTGACCAACTACTCCGCCATGAGCCACATCGTCAATTAGTGCGGCATCAAGCCGCAAAGTGACTAAGTGGCAGCCATTCGCCACATGGTAGCCTCTCCCTACATGAAATACCTCCAGATGACACTCGTCCTGCGATGTGTCGAGCGAGCAGGCGTGGAGCTGGCGAGATAGCCCGGCAAGCCTTACCGGGCAACCAACGATGTGACATTGAGTGGTGCATTTAATGCACCTTGTCAGCCAGCAGAGTTAGGTATGATAGCACTGTTAGCTATCTTATCAGTGCATAATGACTGCTTTGCCATTGTGGTAACCCCTTGATCTATGAAAGGAGGCCCATGGAAACCGTAGAAAGGGTTAGAAGGTTGGATAACTCACACCCCCATACTCGCGTGGCCACTGCCGCCCTGAGGCAACACCTGTCGGGCAAGTGTACTATGCTCCACCACCACCTTTCCACCATCAATCCACGAAAGCAGGAGTAGGGTTTTACACCTCGTGGCGGCCTAAACCTAGGTAAAAATGCCTGCATGATCTCTGTCGTGCTACCCCATGCTCGTCTGCTCTTTGTGCAACGCGATGCCCTCCTGCTGAACCAGCAAGCGGCCATCTAGTCCCATAGGTGGCCATGGTTTCCTATGACATCTTTGGTGCCCTAGGTAGGGGGACCACTTGCGCGAACCTGAAGGTGTGTGCAATGCACTCTATCCGTGGTCGTCCGCTCAAAGCTTATGGCATTTGCGGCACCCTTGAAGACACGGAAACTAAGCGGGGTCATCCCCGTGCCACATTGCTCGCCTCCGCGCCTCCTCGTAGCCACGGCTGTGATGAAGATCGCCCTAGAGATAATATGCCCGCCTCGGTGGCCCATATGGCTTAACTGCCATTCGGGCACCGTCTGGGGAAAGGGGACAAGATATGCTGGAGCAAGCTCCCTCATCCCCGTCTCTTCCCTTTGTTAGCAGTCAAGCCGCTTTAGCCATGGCGTCGTCAATGTCGATGATTACCGCGACGCTCGGTCTAGAATTACCCCCAATTCAGGAAATCCTGAGTAAAGCGCTGGTATGAATCTGTTGGTTGATGCCTCGCAAGCACGGCTCAGCGAGGCTGACTGCATTGGCATGATCCATGTGACGATAGCCGCCCAGCTGACTTGAAGAAAAGGGGAAGTAAAAAGGGGGGACTAGAGGAGCCTGGCGCTGTACTCTGAGGCCTGCTAGCCGCACGAGACACGTGTCGGTCCCTGCCAGGAGCAAAGAAACTGCCTGCTCGGCTTCCACTCCTATGGGCGTCGCTAGCGCACCAAGCGCACGTGGCCCCGCAGAGGAGAATGAAGCCTAAAACAAAAGCCAAGTCTACATTATCGCTTCTTGTTGATGCAACTTTGGGTTTTCATGGTTGTTTATCCCTTGACTTTAGTGAGTGTTCATATCGTGAAAACCCTCATGCGATGGAACCTTAGTTAGTTTCTTTGATCTCTCCATCAACCTGTCCCGAGCCAGCATTGCAGGTTGAGAGGCTGTGTCAAGAACTACCTAGGAAAAACCTGTCGGGACGCATCCACGCCAAAATGACTGTTAAGGGCTAGACCCTTACGACAATCACGGCAATATAATATAGGCAGGCATCCAGAGCAGATATAGGGTTGGATCATACGAACACAAACATACAAAGCTCAATGAGATAAACACACATTTAAAGATTTAACAGAAGATATCAGTTCCATGTGAACACTAGAGACAAAGAGACTAAACACAATAGTACACGTCATGTTTCATTACAGGGAGACGCGGGAGCAACAACGACCCGATACTGGTCTAGGCACCAGGTGAAGCTGTTCAGACTTGAAGGACCATGTCGGCCCTGGGAGTGGCTTTCTCCTTGTGGGTTGCGACATAAGCGCCCATTGGTGGCTTCTTGAATCCATCGGCAAGGTCGAGGTCTGGATGGCAGCAGGCAATATTGCTCTAGACCATGAAGAGGGCATCGCGGGCAAGCCTCCGGGACTCGGTTGCGAAGCGCTTGGCCCTTCCCTCCTCAGGGACCTTCAACTTCTTGATCAGCTCGTTGAAGAAGACTCCCAGCTTGATGCTTGGGACCTCTTGCTTGCTGGTCGAGAAGACTGGGCCATCCATGCCCATCACCGCAACTTGGGCGCCGGGGCGCTCGGTGATGTTGATCAGGCTCTTGATCCAGAGGTTGACCTTCTCGGACTGATTCTTCAGCCTGTCCTCTGCATCCTGCCAGAGACACTTGGCGGTGTCCAGAACCTTGGTCAGCAGCTGTTCGCAGGACTCGCGGGACTCAGCCATGCTTTCCAAGGTGTCGATCCTGGCCTTCAGGTCCCTAATGGTGCCATTGGCAGTGTCAAGGCTCTGGGTCTTGGAGGAGAGCTGTGATTGGGCATCAGTCAAGAGGACCCCCGCCTTCCGTGCTTCTTCCTTGAGTGTCTCCACCTCCTTGACGCTCCCGGCAAGGTCCTCATTCAGCTTAACCACCTGCCGGTCGAGATCAATTTTGGCGGCGGATGCGACAGCCATATCTTTAGTGAGCTTCTTCAGCTAAGCAGTAGAATCAGTGGCAAGGGTATCCAGTGCAGCTTTATGCTTGTCATCCAATTCCTTGGTGCATTGTTGCACAAGAGCCTCAAATCTTCATCCTTGGCGCGGAGAGTGGCTTTGATTTTCTATTCTTGGAGGGAGATCTCTTGCTCTCTGGCGTCTAGAGATGTCTTGCGGTCCGCCAGGCACGCCTCACGGGCCATGACATCCTCCCCCGTCATCAGGAGCGTCTCTTGCTGCCTCGTGAGGACCTTGAATTGCTTGTCGTGCCATTAGCGCAGCTCCAAGCATTTGTTCTTCATCTTCTGGTCCATCCTGTCGGTGGACTCGCGCCGCTCCTTGAGCTCCTTCCACTTTTGATTGTGCCAGGCCTGCATCTCCTTCACGCCCGCCACCATAGAATCCATGAAAGACAAATCCATTGTGATCGCGGTTGAGTCGTCGGCCTCTCCAGCTCCTAGGTACAGCGATGTCAGGAGGCATTGAAGCTCTTCATCGAGCTCTGCGTCCGTTGTCAAAGACAGTCCAGGGCTTCGGTTTCAGCCAACGACAACACCATGGCCAGCGTGTCTAAGGAGGGCGGAGGAGCCTCGATGACGATCGCAGAGGAGGGGAGTGGATCCATAGTTTGGAGGGGGATCTTCACCTCAACCACTACTTTCTCTTCCCAGGCGTCCTCCGAAGAGTGCTCCACCACGGCCAGGGAGCCCTGGACTAGGGGGTCCTCAGGCATCCAGAGTATGGTACGTGGGCCGGACTGATGGGCTGTAAAGATACCAGACCGAAGATTATCTCCCGTGTCTGGACGGGACTATCCTTGGCGTGGAAGGCAAGTTTGGCGTACCAATATGAAGATTCCTTTCTCTGTAACCAACTTCGTACAACCCTAGTCCCCTCTATTGTCTATATAAACCGGAGGGCTTAGTCCATAGAGGACAACAAGAAGAAGAATCATAATCAAATATGCTAGACTTCTAGGGTTTTAGCCATTACAATCTCGTGGTAGATCAACTCTTGTAACCCCCATACTCATCAATATTAATCTAGCAGGACGTAGGGTTTTACCTCCATCGAGAGGGCCCGAACCTGGGTAAACATTGTGTTCCCTATCTCCTGTTACCATCAACCTTAGACGCACAATTCGGGACACCCTACCCGAGATCCGCCGGTTTTTACACCGACATTGGTGCTTTCAATGAGAGTTCCGCTGTGTCGTCATCAGGAGGTTCGATGGCCCCGTCAATCATCTACAACAACGTTGTCCAGGGAGAAACCTTCCTCCCCGGACAGATTTTTGTATTCGGCGGCTTTGCACTGCGGGCCAACTCGTGTGGCCATCTAGAGCAGATCGATAGCTATGCCCCTGGCTGTCAGGTCAGATTTGGAAGCTTGAACTATGCTGCGGATATCCGTGGAGACTTGATCTTTGACTGATTCGAGACCATGGCAGTCGCTCCCTGCCACCATGATGAACATGACTTAAATCTATCATGGGACCATGCCCAGGGGATAGCGCCTATAACTGCTCCGGCCCTGGATCCGGGGCAGATTGCGCCATCGGAGGATGGGAGGCTCAACCCTACCACGGAAATCACAGACTCAGCGGCATCAGAGCCGCACACCGACCCAACCCCGAGTGGGATCCGTGTCACCGGAACCCCGGACCCCTTTCCGGCTACAAGTTCTGAACCATGTGCGTCCGCGCACGACGAGCTTGATCAGGCATCGATCGTTGAATTCGGCTCCGCAGACATCTTCCAACACTCGCCTTTAGGAGATGTGCTAAACTCATTAAAAACACTCTCCTTAGCGGGATACTCACAACCGAATTATACTGGTTCGAATAGGAGGCCGATGATGGAGAATTTTGCTTCCCAAGCCCCGCCCACTTAATAGCCAATGTCGAAGACTTAACTGACATGCTCGAGGTTCCAACGACATCGACAGTATGGACGACGATGCCGGAGAAGAAGGCCAAAACCCACCATTTACTGGATGCTGGATGGCCACTTCGTCGTATGACGTATACATGGTGGATGCACCAAAAGAGAATACCGGCGATGACAAGGAAGATCTAGTTGAGGATAAACCCTCCCGAGATACAACCAAAGCGCTGGCGTTAGCGACGGTGCTCTAAGTCACGCCGCAGCAAAGATAGCAACACTGGCACAGGAGAAGAGAACACTCTGGACGGTGCCGAAGACAATGAAGACCCCGTTGAGACAACTTCCGAATAAGATGAACGGGAAGACGGGCAAGTTAGCCCTGATGAACGAGCCATGCATGAAGACTCGGAGGATAGTAATTATGTTCCGCTCTCCGAGGATGAGGCGAGCATCGGCACCGAGGATTTTATGGTGCCCGAGGAACCTCTCGAGAAGGAGCGCTTCAAGCGCCAGCTAATAGCCACTGCAAGGAGCCTGAAAAACAAACAGCAACAGCTTCAAGCTGATTAAGATCTGCTCAATGATAGATTGAGTGATGTCCTGGCAGCCGAGGAATACAGCCTCAAGCGCCCAGCCAAAAGTTACCCGAAGCGCAAATTGCTACCTCAGTTCGATGACGAGGCGTTGGAGCCCGTACCATCATCGCGCAATGTGGCTGACCGACTAGCACGTGGTCGGGATAAAGCAGCAGCTCAAGCCGAACACTAGCCTGTCCTACCTCACCGTAAAGGCAAAGATAAAACAGCTCGAGGACACACATATGACCTACGGCAGGACTTGGACAGTAGAGCAGGTTAGAATAGATCGATCTATGGATCACGGGGACGTGCCCCAACACGCGATAACGGCTATATAGCCGGACACAATAGTCACTCTCACGCCCGTGCTGAGAACTACAGACGGACTCCATCCAAGCTACGTCGTGACATGGCCTGATATAGAAGCGCCGCTCACCCACTTTGCTTCACCGACGAAGTAATGGAGCATGAACTCCCAGAAGGGTTTAAACCCGTAAACATCGAATCATATGATGGGACAACAGACCCCGCGGTATGGATCGAGGAATTTCTTCTTCACATTCATATGGCCCGCGGTGATGATCTCCATGCCATCGAATACCTCCCACTAAAACTCAAAGGACCAGCCGGCACTGGTTGAATAGTCTGCCTGAAAACTCCATTGGCAACTGGGAGGACTTGGAATAGGCCTTCCTTGACAACTTCCAAGGTACATACGTTCGACCTCCGGATGCTGATGACTTAAGTCACATAATTCAACAGCCCGGAGAGTCAGCCAGGAAACTTTGGACTAGGTTCTTCACTAAAAAGAACCAGATCATCGATTGTCCGGATGCCGAAGCCTTGGCGGCCTTTAAACACAGTATCCGGGACAAATGGCTCGCCCGACACCTCGGCCAAGAGAAGCCGAAGTCCATGGCAGCCCTTACGACACTTATGACCCGCTTTTGTGCGGGCGAAGATAGCTGGCTAGCCCATAGCAATAACAGTGCAAGCAAACCTGGCACTGCGGAAGCCAAAAATAGCAATGGCAAGCCCCGATGCAACAGACACAAGCATCGAAACAACGGTGATAATACTGACGACACGATGGTCAATGCCGGATTTAGCGGCTCCAAGTCCGGCCAGCGAAAGAAGCCGTTCAAAAGGAAAAATTCGGGCCCATCGAGCTTGAACCGCATACTCGATTACCCATGCCAGATACACGGAAGTCCTGACAAGCCAGCCAATCACACCAACAGAGACTGTTGGGTTTTTAAACAGGTCGGCAAGTTAAATGCCGAGAACAAGGAGAAGGTGTCACAAAGCAAAGACGATGACGAGGAGCCCCGGCCACCGAACACAGGGGGACAGAAGAAGTCCCCCCCCCCCCAAGTTAAAGCGGTAAACATGATATACGCAACCCACATCCCCAAGAGGGAACGCAAGCGCGGGCTCAGGGACATCTATGCGATGGAGCCAGTCGCCCCAAAGTTTAACCCATGGTCTTCCTGCTTGATCACTTTTGATCGCAGGGACCATCCGACTAGTATCCGTCATGGCGGTTCAGCCGCACTGGTCCTTGACCCAATCATTGATGGATTTCACCTCACGCGAGTCCTCATGGATGGTGGTAGCAGCCTGAACCTCCTCTATCAGGATACAACGCGCAAAATGGGCATTAATCCATCAAGAATTAAGCCCACAAAGACTACCTTTAAAAGGAGTCATACCAGGTGTAGAGGCCCGCTGTACGGGCTCAATCACACTAGAGGTTGTCTTCGGATCTCCGGACAACTTTCGGAGCGAATAGCTGATCTTCGATATCGCCTCCTTTCGCAGCGGCTATCATGCACTGCTCGGACGAACCACATTTGCATGCTTCAACGCGGTGCCACACTACACTTACCTTAAGCTCAAGATGCCCGGTCCACGTGGTGTCATAACAGTCAATGGAAACATGGAATGCTCCCTCCGCACTGAGGTGCACACCGCTGCGTTAGCAGCAGAAGTACAGAGTGGCCTCCTCAAGCAGAACCTTAATTCATCGGCCGAGCTCCCGGACACTGTCAAATGAGTCTGGACTACTCAGCAGAAGGACAACCCAGCTCGTCAAGAGCTCGAAGAGCAATTCGGCCTTCTTCCGAGTCCCAACCAAGAAGCAGCATTCGTACCGCGCATACATAACTACGCACTCAAAATACCATGGGCATAGACGGAGTCATAACTACCTTGTTATCCATAATATGGCTCGACCGCTCCTGGACACACATACTTTCAATTTTTCCTTTTTATCATTTTTAGGTCTTTTTTCCGCAGGTTTCTTCCGACGACCTGATCATCGGTCCTCTCGGCAGGATGGATACACCAAGATGGCAAGAAGCACTGGCGTACAAGGGAATTCTTAGATTGTCTCTTTAACGATCACTCTACTTGCTTTCAGGACCCGCATGTGGCTCTCCCTTGGTCGTGGCATGTTAAATAGCCCAGTTGCTTATCGCACCACTTGTACAAATACGCTTTGACATTTTAATCAAACTATAATGGAAACAATTTGCAGCCCAACTTCTGCGGCACTAGCTTACTACCCTTTTTCCTTTTTCTTTGATGATTTTTCTCAAAGTTGCGACCGTACAGTTTGGTACGCTTTAATCTGTCAGGGGCTTCATCGCGACCCATAATACGGCAACAAAGTACGAACACTTTCTACAACATAGTTCGGCACCCTGAATTTAGCATTATATGCATTGGCTCCGGATCTTGTCTTTGGTCAATAGTTGGGTTGCCCGGCTCCTATGCTTACTACCCTACGTTCTGCTATATCGGCTAGGGTAGAAAAGGGAGAACTACTGCGATTGTGTCATGGTTTATCCGGATGAGCACCTCCGTAGAGAAAGACGAAAACTGAGTGTCATGATGCGGCGAGAGCCGGTCAGCTCTTTGGAGGTTTCAAATCTTTAGCGATTTTTCCGCATTATGCGATGAATCGGCTTTTTACCCAATCAGGTGTTTACAGTACCCTAGTTCGGATACTAGGGGCTGCGACTAAATATTCATTGTAGAACTCCTATGGCTAAGTGAGAGTGATAAAGCCACATAGTCCGATTGGCTGGTTTGTTGCGCTAAACACCTCCTTTAAGGACCAAACAAATTGGATCAAGAGTGTTTAGATTCCATCCCAAACACCCCTGTACTACCTACGTGGGGGTTGATGCGGACGACTGGCCAACCCTCAAAATTTCATAAACACGGCCACACTGGAGGTAAAATATTAAACAAACATTATATCACATAGCCGAACTTGTTTTTATAATACAGGGCGAGACAATATAACTGTGTTCATTCAAATATTACATCCTTCGTACACTGCTCTACCACAATGCGGGATCCCTCAAGGACTTCGCAAAAATATCACTCGGGCGTGCGGTGCTCCTTGCCGATGGGCGGTCCCTCGGTCGCGATCGTGGCACCATTTATCTTCGCCCAATGCATCTTGACATGGGCGAAGGCCATTCGCGCACCTTCGATACAAACCGACCGCTTGATGCGGCAAGGCGAGGGCATGCATTAACTAGCCGCTTCACGAGACCGAAGTAACTGTTGGGTATAGCTTCGGGTGGCCACAGCCGGACTATCAAGTCCTTCATGCCCAGTTTGGCCACCCTATGCAGTTCTACTAGCTGTTTTAGCTGGTCGCTCAAGGGCACCGAATGTTCTGGCGCAAGGTATTGCAACCAGAACAGTTTCTCCGTCGAGCTCCCCTCTTCGGCTCGGAAGAATTCAGTAGCGTCAGAAATGATGCGCGACAGATCCGCAAACGCCCCTAGAGAACTCCAAATCCGGGTCATTAAGAGATACCTCTTCTTCACATTCTTGCTTTGCATAATAAAAGCCTTACCCGCTGCGATCTTTTTGGCCTCCTAGATTTCCTCTTGTTCTTCGGTCCGGGCCTCTTGTGCGCTCTGGCGGACCTTCTCAAGTTCGGACTCTTGGTCCGCATGCTGACACTCCAAGGACTCGTATTTCTTCAAGGAGTCCTGGTGCTCCTGCTGGACCTCCCCAAACCCTGGCCTCATGCTTCTCCCGGATGGCTTGTTCCTTCGCCGCCCTCTCCTCGGACTCGGCCAGTGCTTTCTTGAGGGTTTCAACCTCAGTCTCCGCTCCTACAAACATCAAGGCACTACAATCAATATACATCATTTATTCTTTCCGAATATACATCAAGTCTCCATATACCTTGCTCGTCCTCTAGCTACCTTTTCACAAGGCCGAGCTCTTCTTCGGCCCGCTCCAGACTCTACTTTAGTCTAGATACCTCAACGGCATGAGAGGTGGCGGCCAGCAGTGACACCTGTGTTCATAAGACATATTTAGTTAGTTTCCTGCGAAAATTACTTGATCCTTTGTCTGGCCTTTCTTTCTGAACACTGGACAATGTCTCAGGGGCTACACTGTCTATACTATGACCTTCTCTTTCGCATCGCTTACCTCAAAGCCTATCCGCAGGCTGGTGCAGGCTTCAGTCAGTCCGCTCTTGACAGACTAAACCCTCTCAACCACCATACCCATAAGGATACGGTGTTCCTCCACAATGGAAGTGCCTCGCAGCGCTTCCAGCAGATTATCCGGTGCCTCTGGTTGGACAGAGGTCACCGGTGGAATAAGCACACCTCCTTCTTTCGAAGGAGGCTGCTTGCTGGATTTCGTACCCTTATAGGTCTTTGGAACCGTATTCGGCTTGGGTCCGAACTGGACACAGCCCCCATCGCCAGTCTCCATGGGGGTTCTCTCTCCTAGGTGTCCGACAGCCAAAGGGTCACCCTCTGGCTCCACCCGGACAGCCTCCTGAACCTCTCCTTGGCCCGGGAAGGTCCTTTGGGACAGCACCTTGTCGTTGCCCTTGGCTGTGGGAGATTGAGTGTCCGGTGGTGACTCGCTGGCCATCGCCTTTGAATCCAGCTGTGACACCCCAAATTTTTGACCTTGTTTTATTAATTAAAATTTTTGCCAGGAAATTAAAACTTTTATTTTCTCGGCTCCCTTTTTATTTTTGAACCTTTTCCTCCCTTGATTTATGAAGTTTTTCCCCAAAGTAAGAACTTTTCAAATATGTTATTGGACTTGTTTAACCTCTCTAGAAAAAACTTTTCTTTTATTGGTAGAACAAATTACATAATTAATTTGCTTGATCTTTATGTTCTTGAAAAATGGTTCTCCAAGGTTATATGGCCATAATTGAACTACAACCATTTGAAAAATTCACTTAAAATTTCAACCAAAATTTGGAGATGTCATGTGATGTTTTTAAATCACTTTTATCCAAAAATATCTTTTATTCTTGAAATATTTTGAGCTCTGCATCCAATTTTCTTCTCTGGTCCAGAGTGCAATTTTGCACTACAACCCATTTAAATATTTCTTTCTAGCCTCCACCAAAATTATGGGATGTTGGTAGTAGAATATGATTCAACATTATGCAAAAACCTAGTGCTGTTCTTTGAAATTTTTGAGAGAATCAACCTCTTTTCCATTCTGGTCCAGCCTAGGTGATTTGCAAAGCAAGTACCTAATTTCCTTTGAGTTTTGATCTCAAACCAACTCCTCTGGATAGTCCTTAGCACCCACAACCTAGGACCATCAAGATCCACTCTTCTTCTTTTTAAAATTTTCAAGTTTCAGCCTCTGCAAGTTTGGACCAGATTTGTCAAATTTGGTGAAATTCATATTTTCTCTTCTCCAAAAATTCTACCAAAATTCAGGCAGCCTCCTGGTGCAATGAGAGGCCACTCCACCAAGTTTCAGCTCAAGGAAAAATCCCTTCATGCCAAAAGCATTCTGTCGAACACCTGAACTGCACTGTTTCTTTGCACTTTCAGAAATTCAGTAAAGTTCAGAGTTTCAGTTTCATCAGACTTCGGTCACGCGACCACAGTGCACCCTGGCGCGATGCACACGGCGCCATCCCCTTTGCCAGCACCCCGCACACGCGCTTGGCGCCTTCCTGGCGTCGGTGGCGCCCTGGCCCGCCTGCGCCGGCGTGTCCCGCGGCGGCAGAGCCACCGTAGCGGCCGGCAGGGGGCAACACTGCGGCATAATGCCGTTCAGCACTACCCAAACCTTCTGAGAGCTCCGCGTGGCCACCTCCTTGCCAGCGCATGCATGCAGCACCGTCGCCGTGGCCTGGCACGCGCAGAGCGCGTTCTCTACCGCCGGCGTGCCGTGCGGCCGTTCCGTCGAGGGCAGGCCGTAATCCTCCCTCCCGTGCTGAGTTGGACACTGGGATGGCACCGCTGCTTCACCTAGACGATGCTCAAGCCCCTAAGCCGACCGTCCACCCACAGCACCGCCGTAATCGCCCGCCGGACTTATCTGTTCACGGCAACCGCCTCGGGCCGTCTATATATAGCCCCCCCGAGCTTGCTCTTGCCCCCGCACAACTCCACCACCTCGCCAGACCCCACCTAGCCACTGGAGGAACCTCGAGGAGCCTTTCTTCCTCGACTCCGGCCACCTCCGTCTGCCTCGGGCTCCGGCAACGTTCTCTTCGGTGAGGCCGTCCCCGGCGACCAGACTCCGTCAATCACCTCCTCTAGCTACCAGAGGCCTAACCACCTCCTCAATTTGCCCTTCGCAGCACTCTCCGGCGAGCTCCATCCACGCCCGAACCACCGTCCGCCGGAGCAGGAGCCACCGCCGACGTGGTGCTCGCCGACCACCACCACCACCACCAACCGACGCGGAGTGACGCCATGAGCACGTTGGTAACCTCCGATCCCCCTGCCTCGCCGTAGATCGCCGTTGGCGATCGCCGCGGCCCTCTAGCGCCAAAGCACTGCCTCTGTTTTCAAACCCGACGGGTGGGTCCGCCCCGTCAGCCTTTTATTCTTTTCGAATCGTTTTCTGGAAACGCCTTCGGGCAAAATACGCTTTCTCCACTGAACTGGCGTATTCGGGACTGAAGCATTTTCTAATTTTATAAAGAGAACCCTGGAAACTTTCTGTTTCATTACAGAAAAGTCCCTGGATTAAAACTCTTATAACTTTTAAAACAGAAAATGATTTGTCAGGACCCCGACTCAATGCCACATTGATCTAGCATGTAACACCTCATATCACTTTGCGGCCTCACGCACGGTATTCCCACGGGTGTCGCCTTACCTTTGCCCGGGACCGTTTGCGCCTTTTGGCACACGTATATGACAGTGTCGCTAGCATCCATATGATAAGGAGCCCGGGCTGACATGGCTAGTCGTAAACCCAAAGTGGCACAAACTTACAGGGACAGGCATCCATGACCCAGCATCGAATGTGTCGGTCATCAGCGAGTGAACCCAGGCTGTAGCACTGGGCTAGCAGGACTCCGGTGAACCGGGCTGTAGCGGGCTAACAGGACTCCGGTATTCATCGCGTGACATTTCCCCGAAGGGACAGACACAGGAACGAAGAAGGACACATGCCGGCCAACCTAAGTGTTCCGGAGCAGTAGCAAGCTACCATGGCTCGGTGGAAACACTAGGAGACATTTCCCCGTAAGAGAGGCTACTAAAGATAAACAGCTAGATGGTCAGATCCCACACATACCAAGCATTTCAATAACATACACACAATATGCTCGATATGTGCAAATACAACATGGCATCACAACATGACTCTACGACTCAAGTAATTTATTCAATAGGCTCCGAGGAGCGAGATATTACAAACAGGGGTCTCATGACCCAACAATCAGAGCATACAAATCAAAGCACAAGCGGAAGCTATCATGTCTGTGTACAGACATCTATAAATGAAAAAGGCTGAGAAGCCTGACTATCTACCAGATCCTGCCGAGGGCACAAGATCGTAGCTGAGGTATCAAGCTAAACGTCGAAGTCCACGTGGAACTACTAGTGAGACTGAAGTCTCTCGGCAAAAACATAAAATAGGCAAACGTGAGTACAAATGTACCCAGCAAGACTTACATCAGATCTATCTACACATGCATCATTATCAACAAAGGGGATGGTGGAGTTTGACTGCAGCAAGCCAGCTTTGACTCGGTGGCTATCCTGAACTACGACTGCAAGTAACTCTTTTGAGGTGGCGCACACGAGTCCACATATTCACCAAAACAATACACCACTATGGATCCGCTCTCGTCTCCCTACGAGAACGCCATCCATAGCACCCACGCTTATCTTGCGTATTTTAGAGTATCCACTTTCACTTGTCTATGAACTGATATAAGCAACCCAGAAGTCCTTTTCCACGGACACGGCTATTCGAATAGATGATGTTAACCCTGCAGGGGTGTACTTCTTCATACATGTTTCCACCACTTAGCGTCTGCACACGACATGTGCTCGGCAGACTTCAAGCGAAAGCCGACGTGGGTGTAGACCACGACCTACCTAAACACTCAAGTCTCTAGTCCAGGTTTATCGCCTATTCGGGTTCCATCCATGAGGAGATCTGGCCGGAGTTTCGCTCACAGCCCCAAACGATGTGAACAGGGTTCCGTGACACCAAACGGGCGCCCGGTTTACCCGGCCACGTGCCTACCGCATCACAGCCCACCCCTACGGCCAGCGCTATCCACGGCCTCTAGCATACTACAAACAGCAGAAACTACTTGCAACTCCTGGACAGAGGACAAGGGTGAATAAGAAGTCGAGCGGGGTCATATTTCAGGGCCCAATGTATGGTAGTAGCTGAATCATGGATCACAAACACAGAACTCAGTTCCTGAGGACGGCTTCAATGAGACAACCCACCATGTACTCCTACATGGCCTCTCACCGCTACCTTTACCAAATCGTGTTCACACACTTAGCTCACACACAGTAGGACATGTTCACACACCTCTGATTCATCCCCGATGAATCAGACCTGACTCAACTCTAAGCAGTAGCAGGCATGACAAACAAGCATGAATGAGTAGGCACAACAGGGCTCAAACAACTCCTACTCATGCTAGTGGGTTTCATCTATTTACTGTGGCAATGACAGGTCATGCAAAGGATAAAGGGGGTTCAGCTACCGCAGCAAGTAACAGATGAATCGGTGTTGTCCTAATGCAGTAAAAGAGAGCAGGAGCGAGAGAGTAGGATTGTATCGGAATGAACAAGGGGGTTTTGCTTGCCTGGCACTTCTGAAGATAACATTGAGTCTTCATCAGTGTCAACGATCACATCATCGGTATCACG
>NC_041390.1:254732057-254733409 GCF_002162155.2 Triticum dicoccoides | reverse complement strand
TAGGGTAAGGTGAAGGGGGAACGCAACTAGTACAATCTTCATGATCCAGGTTGCACTTCATAGGAACGTTGATTTGAACACCATCTTTGTCTTGTCGTTTTGCTCTGAGAACTCCAGCTAATCATGACAAGAAGAGGAAAGGAAAACTCTAGAGGGGTCGATCTTCTCGAAGATCGAACAACTCACGGAATGAGATATAGGACCATTTCTCGGGTTGAGACACGAGATACACATCGAGAGGGGTGGAAGAAACGGATGACGAAGGTTCACTAGGTGGACAACAATTCCACACTTAAGAAGGTGATGATCGGTTGTCAACATAGCGAGGAGTTGAATTGCCATGATACCACGACGAAACATCCTGGAGGAGGGTGATTCGTAGAGTATTATCTTAAGTGGCAAAAAGAATTACCTTTGATATAGAGATCGTTGAGACTCTCTATATCAGCCGAAGGCAAATCATAGCAATCGATTGGCGGGGGTCGGTAGAATGGCATACTCGGACTTGGATGATGTGGATTACCTTGTTGAAGACAACGTAATGGATGATTTTGCTTATCACCGGAAATGGAAGAGACCCATGGTAGAATGGCACATTGGCGGTGCAAGCTGGGAACAAAATGCAAATGCTGGGAATGATTCTAGTAACTGGGGAAGAACCCAACAATAGAGAGTGAATTCACTGTTTGAATAGGTCATAGCATTGCCGAGGAAACTGAGAGCAAACCCAGTTAGTGCCGGTGATAACACGTAGCGCTTGTACGTGCTCTCAAGAACTTGAGCATTTCCACAATCATCAAGGTTTTATCAACAACCGTGTCAAGGATCCTGGCAACACAACATACCACCATGATGAACAACGATGGACGATGCAGATGCATAGGAAGATAACATCAACTCAGATTTCATCCTAGCGAGGCCAAGGAAACAAAATCTGGATGATCGACCGAGAGACATTTAGCACTCCGCTTCTAATGTTCTCCTTGATGTGCTAGTGTAACCCATTCATAGATATGGTTTGATATCTAGAACATCAAGTAAAAAGGTCGGACTTCGGGAGCACAAGAATCCATAAGGAATAACTACGGAGGTAAATCCTACGAAATCCTTATGGGGAGGTGGCCAACTTCCTCAATCAAGATATTATAATAGCAGGGCTACCGGATGGGTGTGTTGGCCACGACATCCACTTTACCGGTTTTCGAGGGACCGATATTATAGTTCTTGGGAAATGTTCCAAACCATCATATCTGCCTGAGATTCAGATCTGGTTGGTGCCAGGATATTCCAGACTCATCGAGTCTAGGAAGAAAAACGGAAATTTGCAACACAAATCGACGAGATGACGTTGC
>NC_041390.1:254720992-254731219 GCF_002162155.2 Triticum dicoccoides | reverse complement strand
CTCTTATGAAGGAACTCCTTCTCCTTGAACAAATCAATCAGTGGCTTGGTGTGCTAGGGATACATATAGATTGAAGGTTGCAAGTCTTCAAACCACAGAATTCTTCGCACGTGTGCATGACTGATTTGGAATGATTCCAGAGAAAGCAACATTGACTTTCTCGAATCCACGGCGGCAACTTGCATCAGATGCACATGAATTAAAGGAAGTCACTACCTTCATCCAAACATATGCTTCATGAGCTGGCATGAACAAATGCTTTCAAAAGTTTCCAACACTAGCTTAATGTTCAACAAAATCATGGAGGAGATAAGGCTGTTGTCAATGGGCTCAACAACAATTCATCTAGGTTTCCTTTTAAAAGGAATTCCATAGTTAAGTGAACACGGTGATAGCATTGGTCAGACCAAAGATGTAATGGTGTATGCTCGAGGGATCAACCACGAATAAGACAACATTACGAGCATCGTTGGTACTGATTTGATTTGACGATAGCCCACACTCAAATCAAAGGATTGATAAGACAATAGGTCCAGCAACTGATCACAAGGACCAATCGATGAAGATATCATCTTTCTTCAGCACACCCTACACAAGAATATCCCTTTGGAACGAACTAAGTTAGGCAAGCTTTTATCTTCCAACTCTCCAAGTTGTTGTCTAGCTTAACCAACTAGCTCAGGGATATCTAACACCGATTTTTGGAGAGAAGGTGGTTCACAAGAACCCAACTTGATCACGAGATCAACATAGCGGTCAGGCGACAACCTGGTGATACTTCCGAGAAGAAATTTGGAATATCATGAACCACCGGTATGTTACTAAGCTCGAGAACAATCTTACTTTTCAGGGCAAGACGATATGATCAAATAAGCAAGGATTGGCACTATCCTAACTCACTGATCGGAGAGTGCACCAGAAATAAGGACTAGGTAGCACAATCAACCTTAGGGTGACGATTCAATAATCAACACGCTAAGAATGAGGTTATCGTCCATTTAACTACCAAGCAATGGAGTTGCTAGCAGTATTGATTTCACACGCCATGATTCATTTGTCGGCATTCCGGTTACAATAACACGGAAACCAGGAAATTATCAATGATGATCAGAAGTATTACTGCGTCAAGAATTCATAAGATGGTGTGCAATTCCCATGATATTCCTGATATAAAGATGGTAATACTTCAAGGTAGAACAGACCAGAAGCTGGATTGGCATTTTGATCTGCGGAATACAATTGCTTTGACCCAATCCTAGATATGGATGAGATTCTGGAGTTTGTTTCTCCTATTCATTCTGAAATAGAATGGCTTGGCGGACCACAAGGGTAATAGGCATCGACGAACGAATGCACGCATACTCTTGACTATCAATTGATAGGCGAGGGTCGGAAACAACTAAGATGGGACAACTCAAAAGAACATATGATTTTCTGAGTTGTGGATGCATGGATTAGCATGTCGAACGAAGTTCAACATATTTCTTCCGGATAACCCATGCAGAAAGGTAGAACTGGCAGAGCCACAATATATAATGGAGAACTCATCAAGAATAATCCTGTTGTGATATTTCAGTTCAACGAGGAACTTCTGCCATAAGTAGTTCATGGTATTTGGAAGAAGAAGATACCACGGACTTCAAGGACTATCGCAAAGGTTACTAATATCCTAAAGGCACTAGCAATTACTATCAACATGAAGTAGGTAGAGTGAATCTCGGGTTCAAGAAGCCAGGAACAGAATACCTATTACTAAGTAGCATCACGGGATGCTTTCGAGAATGATGGCCAGAATCATCACACTGGGAACACAAATCATGGCTAAATTACTAGATGATCCCCTAAGACACCTAGGGTCATAATAATATCTCCAACATATATGTCAAGGTAACGGAGTACCTCAACTCACTGATTAGTGTGGTTAATCTGGCCCATGGGAACATTGAAACGGGAAGAAAGGATTTGCAAATGCATCAGACTACTTAGAAACCTGGGATGACTCGGACAGCATAACGGCTGTAAATGCTCAGAAAAGATTTGAGACATTCACAAAAATGGTGGCATAACCACTCAGAAGCACAATATCAAGGTTTCGAGATCAACAATTAACATACGGAAGTAGTAGGAACTGAACTGAGACTTAAGTCCAACAATCTTATAAGTCTACGGACTAGTAATACGTGATCCTGATAGAAAGAAGAGAAAGCCTAGTTTCTTAACCCCGTAGGAAAGATAAGATGACTCAGATCAGAAGGGCATAAAGTATAAGGAGTAAAAAGAGCCTTACGTTCCATCCCACAATCAATTCCCTTATATAACTAAAGAATTTCTAGACTCAACTTCGACCAGATTGGCTTGGTAATCCTACAGACAGTCAAGCTCTGATACCAACGCTGTCAGGACCCCGACTCAATGCCACATTGATCTAGCATGTAACACCTCATATCACTTTGCGGCCTCACGCACGGTATTCCCACGGGTGTCGCCTTACCTTTGCCCGGGACCGTTTGCGCCTTTTGGCACACGTATATGACAGTGTCGCTAGCATCCATATGATAAGGAGCCCGGGCTGACATGGCTAGTCATAAACCCAAAGTGGCACAAACTTACAGGGACAGGCATCCATGACCCAGCATCGAACGTGTCGGTCATCAGCGAGTGAACCCAGGCTGTAGCACTGGGCTAGCAGGACTCCAGTGAACCGGGCTGTAGCGGGCTAACAGGACTCCGGTATTCATCGCGTGACATTTCCCCGAAGGGATAGACACAGGAACGAAGAAGGACACATGCCGGCCAGCCTAAGTGTTCCGGAGCAGTAGCGAGCTACCATGGCTCGGTGGAAACACTAGGAGACATTTCCCCGTAAGAGAGGCTACTAAAGATAAACAACTAGATGGTCAGATCCCACACATACCAAGTATTTCAATAACATACACACAATATGCTCGATATGTGCAAATACAACATGGCATCACAACATGACTCTACGACTCAAGTAATTTATTCAATTGGCTCCGAGGAGCGAGATATTACAAACAGGGGTCTCATGACCCAACAATCAGAGCATACAAATCAAAGCACAAGCGGAAGCTATCATGTCTGTGTACAGACATCTATAAATGAAAAAGGCTGAGAAGCCTGACTATCTACCAGATCCTGCCGAGGGCACAAGATCGTAGCTGAGGTATCAAGCTAAACGTCGAAGTCCACGTGGAACTACTAGTGAGACTGAAGTCTCTCTGCAAAAACATAAAATAGGCAAACGTGAGTAAAAATGTACCCAGCAAGACTTACATCAGATCTATCTACACATGCATCATTATCAACAAAGGGGATGGTGGAGTTTGACTGCAGCAAGCCAGCTTTGACTCGGTGGCTATCCTGAACTACGACTGCAAGTAACTCTTTTGAGGTGGCGCACACGAGTCCACATATTCACCAAAACAATACACCACTATGGATCCGCTCTCGTCTCCCTACGAGAACGCCATCCATAGCACCCACGCTTATCTTGCGTATTTTAGAGTATCCACTTTCACTTGTCTATGAACTGATATAAGCAACCCAGAAGTCCTTTTCCGCGGACACGGCTATTCGAATAGATGATGTTAACCCTGCAGGGGTGTACTTCTTCATACATGTTTCCACCACTTAGCGTCTGCACACGACATGTGCTCGGCAGACTTCAAGCGAAAGCCGACGTGGGTGTAGACCACGACCTACCTAAACACTCAAGTCTCTAGTCCAGGTTTATCGCCTATTCGGGTTCCATCCATGAGGAGATCTGGCCGGAGTTTCGCTCACAGCCCCAAACGATGTGAACAGGGTTCCGTGACACCAAACGGGCGCCCGGTTTACCCGGCCACGTGCCTACCGCATCACAGCCCACCCCTACGGCCAGCGCTATCCACGGCCTCTAGCATACTACAAACAGCAGAAACTACTTGCAACTCCTGGACAGAGGACAAGGGTGAATAAGAAGTCGAGCGGGGTCATATTTCAGGGCCCAATGTATGGTAGTAGCTGAATCATGGATCACAAACACAGAACTCAGTTCCTGAGGACGGCTTCAATGAGACAACCCACCATGTACTCCTACATGGCCTCTCACCGCTACCTTTACCAAATCGTGTTCACACACTTAGCTCACACACAGTAGGACATGTTCACACACCTCTGATTCATCCCCGATGAATCAGACCTGACTCAACTCTAAGCAGTAGCAGGCATGACAAACAAGCATGAATGAGTAGGCACAACAGGGCTCAAACAACTCCTACTCATGCTAGTGGGTTTCATCTATTTACTGTGGCAATGACAGGTCATGCAAAGGATAAAGGGGGTTCAGCTACCGCAGCAAGTAACAGATGAATCGGTGTTGTCCTAATGCAGTAAAAGAGAGCAGGAGCGAGAGAGTAGGATTGTATCGGAATGAACAAGGGGGTTTTGCTTGCCTGGCACTTCTGAAGATAACATTGAGTCTTCATCAGTGTCAACGATCACATCATCGGTATCACGCCTATCGAGAGGGGACAAATACCGGCAACACAGAAGGGAACACAATCAATGCAATGCACAATATGATGCATGATCATGACATGGCAAAATGAATGTGTTTTGAGCTAATGCAACTAGCAACAGATTAAATGAAGTTGGTTTGAATACAAGATTCAAATTCAAACTCCATATGTGATTATTCAAATGCCATTCACTTCATTTGTCCTAAACAGTAGTGATAAGTTGTTCTAACATGCATGAAAATGGTACAGATGGATTCCTTGAATTTTTCTGATAATTTTTCATATATAAATTATTTAATTTGGAGTTATGGTTAATTTTCTATGATTTATTGAAGTTTTAGCTATTTTCTGGAATTTCCTGATTAATATTAAATCCAGAAATGATTATGGCGTCAGCACCACGTCACTGTGACGTCAGCAGAGTCAACCGGGCGCCCCAGGTCAAACCTGACGTGTGGGGGCCACACGTCAGTGACACAGGAGCTAATCCCGGTCAAACCCAGCGCTGACTGGGGTTTGACCAGGGGTGGGGCCCACTGTCAGTGGCTGTGGGGGTGTTTAGCGTGGTCATTTGTGCTAACTAAATCAGCGCCACGTCACCAGCCACCGGAGTGTCGCCGGCGACGACCACGGCCGACAGCGGAGGTGCACCGTGCGCTCGCTACGGAGCACCATTTGACGTGCGGTTTGCTCCTACGGGTTCCTGGGAGGAAGGCGCATCTAAAGAGATAAGCGACAGCAGCTGGGGTGGCCGGAGCTGCTGGCGGCGAGCTCTTTTGCGGCTGCCGGAGTTCGGCTATCGACGGGAACCATGCCACAGAGCACGGGAGGAGCAGCAGTTGGGTGATTTGAGCTCCTTCGGATGCGCTGAGCGCGTTGGCGGGCTCATAAGCAAGCGGCGACGGCTGTGGCCGCGACGACGCCATGGCCGGCGGCGAGGGATTCTCGGGCAAGGTGGTGGGGCTAGCTAGAGAGGGAGGTGGGGCACGGGGAGAGGGGGAATCAGGTCGAGGGCTCACCGCGGAGCTGCAGGGAGGGTTGGTGGGCTCGGGGGCGCGCCGGAGTGGCCGAATCGACGGAGAAGATCCTCGGCGGCCGGCGAGGGGGAAAACGTCGGGGGCGGCGTTCCGGGGCTCTTCTAGTCGCGTGAGACGACGAGGAGGACGAGGGAGGACCGGCGGAGCTCTGGGAGGCGTCGGGGAGACGAGACGGTGGCTGTGGCCGCGCGAGCGCTGGTCGGCGGCGACGGCCTCCATTCGGTCGCGGGAGGGGAAACAGAGGAGCGAGGGGGAGGGAGGTCCAGAGAGGGAGGGAGAAGTGAGAGGGGGTCGGGGGCTGCGTGGCGTCGCGGGAGGGACCAGGGCAGGAGGAGGCAGCCAGGCAGGGAGGAGGTGGCCTCCTCGGCCGCGCGCGTGCGAGCACGCAGCTGCTCCCACTGGCAAGAGGAAGACGACAGGGGGGGGAGTAGCGGTGGCGGGCTGGGCCGGCTGGGCCGGTTCTGGTGGGCTGCACGGGTGAGGCCAGGTAAGTCCTTCTCTCTCTCTCTTTTATTTACTGTTTTCTATTTTTGTTCTGTTTTATTTAATTGGCACTGAATTTTAATTCAAACAGAATTTGAAAACAGTGCCAAAACTTCCTTGGATATTTTTAAGTCACCTAATGGACTTCTCCACACATAACAAAAATATCTCAGGTCATTTGAAAATATATTCATTATATATTATGAATATAACTCCAAATTCAAATAAAATATTGATTTAAAATCAGAGCCCAATAATTCCTTAGAAATGTCCCAAAATTTTGGTTTGATTTATAACTCTTGCCAAAATTGTCAGAGCTATTTCTAGGGCATTTTGGATTTACTGATTGCAATTTTAGGGTTTCTTGCCCCTCTTTTATTTAAGTTTTTGAGGCTTCCAAAATTCCTCAGTTCAAATTTCAGAATTTAAACATGATGCACACATGAAGCTAGCCTAGAGCATTACCAGAAGCTAGGGATGTGACAACTCACCCCCACTAAACAAAAATCTCGTCCCGAGATTCAAGCATAGGGTAAGGTGAAGGGGGAACGCAACTAGTACAATCTTCATGATCCAGGTTGCACTTCATAGGAACGTTGATTTGAACACCATCTTTGTCTTGTCGTTTTGCTCTGAGAACTCCAGCTAATCATGACAAGAAGAGGAAAGGAAAACTCTAGAGGGGTCGATCTTCTCGAAGATCGAACAACTCACGGAATGAGATATAGGACCATTTCTCGGGTTGAGACACGAGATACACATCGAGAGGGGTGGAAGAAACGGATGACGAAGGTTCACTAGGTGGACAACAATTCCACACTTAAGAAGGTGATGATCGGTTGTCAACATAGCGAGGAGTTGAATTGCCATGATACCACGACGAAACATCCTGGAGGAGGGTGATTCGTAGAGTATTATCTTAAGTGGCAAAAAGAATTACCTTTGATATAGAGATCGTTGAGACTCTCTATATCAGCCGAAGGCAAATCATAGCAATCGATTGGCGGGGGTCGGTAGAATGGCATACTCGGACTTGGATGATGTGGATTACCTTGTTGAAGACAACGTAATGGATGATTTTGCTTATCACCGGAAATGGAAGAGACCCATGGTAGAATGGCACATTGGCGGTGCAAGCTGGGAACAAAATGCAAATGCTGGGAATGATTCTAGTAACTGGGGAAGAACCCAACAATAGAGAGTGAATTCACTGTTTGAATAGGTCATAGCATTGCCGAGGAAACTGAGAGCAAACCCAGTTAGTGCCGGTGATAACACGTAGCGCTTGTACGTGCTCTCAAGAACTTGAGCATTTCCACAATCATCAAGGTTTTATCAACAACCGTGTCAAGGATCCTGGCAACACAACATACCACCATGATGAACAACGATGGACGATGCAGATGCATAGGAAGATAACATCAACTCAGATTTCATCCTAGCGAGGCCAAGGAAACAAAATCTGGATGATCGACCGAGAGACATTTAGCACTCCGCTTCTAATGTTCTCCTTGATGTGCTAGTGTAACCCATTCATAGATATGGTTTGATATCTAGAACATCAAGTAAAAAGGTCGGACTTCGGGAGCACAAGAATCCATAAGGAATAACTACGGAGGTAAATCCTACGAAATCCTTATGGGGAGGTGGCCAACTTCCTCAATCAAGATATTATAATAGCAGGGCTACCGGATGGGTGTGTTGGCCACGACATCCACTTTACCGGTTTTCGAGGGACCGATATTATAGTTCTTGGGAAATGTTCCAAACCATCATATCTGCCTGAGATTCAGATCTGGTTGGTGCCAGGATATTCCAGACTCATCGAGTCTAGGAAGAAAAACGGAAATTTGCAACACAAATCGACGAGATGACGTTGCAAGATTCTCGGGAGATGAACTATGATAGCAAGCTCCAAAACATGAGCGGGTTCTGCTACAAACATGTGAACACGTTGTCCCAGACAAGCATGACCACAAAGTAGTCTTATAATAAAAACACTACCGAGTTCAGGAGGGGGAACCATCAGCGAGGGTATCGAAGTCCTTACATAATTCCGGATTAACTCTTATGAAGGAACTCCTTCTCCTTGAACAAATCAATCAGTGGCTTGGTGTGCTAGGGATACATATAGATTGAAGGTTGCAAGTCTTCAAACCACAGAATTCTTCGCACGTGTGCATGACTGATTTGGAATGATTCCAGAGAAAGCAACATTGACTTTCTCGAATCCACGGCGGCAACTTGCATCAGATGCACATGAATTAAAGGAAGTCACTACCTTCATCCAAACATATGCTTCATGAGCTGGCATGAACAAATGCTTTCAAAAGTTTCCAACACTAGCTTAATGTTCAACAAAATCATGGAGGAGATAAGGCTGTTGTCAATGGGCTCAACAACAATTCATCTAGGTTTCCTTTTAAAAGGAATTCCATAGTTAAGTGAACACGGTGATAGCATTGGTCAGACCAAAGATGTAATGGTGTATGCTCGAGGGATCAACCACGAATAAGACAACATTACGAGCATCGTTGGTACTGATTTGATTTGACGATAGCCCACACTCAAATCAAAGGATTGATAAGACAATAGGTCCAGCAACTGATCACAAGGACCAATCGATGAAGATATCATCTTTCTTCAGCACACCCTACACAAGAATATCCCTTTGGAGCGAACTAAGTCAGGCAAGCTTTTATCTTCCAACTCTCCAAGTTGTTGTCTAGCTTAACCAACTAGCTCAGGGATATCTAACACCGATTCTTGGAGAGAAGGTGGTTCACAAGAAACCAACTTGATCACGAGCTCAACATAACAGTCAGGTGACGACCTGGTGATACTTCCGAGAAGATATTCAGAAATCACGAACCACCGGTATGTTACTAAGCTCGAGAACAATCTTGCTTTTCAGGGCAAGACGATATGATCAATAGAGCAAGGAGTTGAAATAATCCTAACTCATCGATCGAGGAGTGAACCAGGAGAATGGACTAGGTAGCACGATCAATCTTAGAATGATGATTCAATAACCAACACACTAAGAATGAAATTATTGTCCTTTAACTACCCAGCAACGAGGTTGCTAGGCGTATTGATTTCACACATCACAATTCATTTGTCAGTATTCCGGTTGCATCAACACGAAGACCGAGGAATGACTAATGATGGCAAGAAGTATCACTGTACCAAGAGTTCATAGGATGGTGTGCAATTCCTATAACAATCCCGATATAAAGATGGTAATACTCCAAGGTAGAACAGAACAAAAGCTGGATTAGCAATTTGATCTGCGGAGCACAACTACTTTGATCCAATCCTAAATATGCATGAGGTACTGGAGTTTGTTTCTCCTAGTCATTCCGTGATAGAATGGCTTGACGGACCACAAGAGTAATAGGCATCGATAAACGAACGCACGCATACTCTTGACTATCAATTCATAGACGAGGGTCAGAATGCAACTAAAGAGAAC
The DNA here is from genome assembly GCF_002162155.2 of Triticum dicoccoides. Taxonomy (NCBI): domain Eukaryota; kingdom Viridiplantae; phylum Streptophyta; class Magnoliopsida; order Poales; family Poaceae; genus Triticum; species Triticum dicoccoides. The sequence continues at coordinate 254,721,704 of NC_041390.1, read as the reverse complement.
ATCTCAAAGGAACATATAATTGTTCTGAGTTGTGGATGCATGGTTTGGCATGCCGAACGAATTCAACATTTCTTCCAGATAACCCATGCAGAAAGGTAGAACTGGCAGAGTCACGATTTATGAATGGAGAACTCCTCAAGAATAATCCTGTTGTGATATTTCAGTTCAATGAGGAACTTCTGCCATAAGTAGTTCATAGTATTTGGAAGAAGGAATTACCACGAACTTCGAGGACTATCGCAAAGTTACTAATATCCTAAAGGAACTAGCAAACACTATCGACATGAAGTAGGTAGAGTGAATCTCGGGTTCAAGAACCCGGGAACAGAATACCTATTACTAAGTAGCATCACGGAATGCTTTCGAGGATAAAGGCCAGAATCATCACACTGGGACACCAAATCATGGCTAAATTACTAGATGATCCCCTAAGACACCTAGGGTCATAATAATATCTCCAACATATATGTCAAGGTAACGGAGTACCTCAACTCACTGATTAGTGTGGTTAATCTGGCCCATGGAAACATTGAAACGGGAAGAAAGGATTTGCAAATGCATCAGACTACTTAGAAACCTGGGATGACTCGGACAGCATAACGGCTGTAAATGCTCAGAAAAGATTTGAGACATTCACAAAAATGGTGGCATAACCACTCAGAAGCACAATATCAAGGTTTCGAGATCAACAATTAACATACGGAAGTAGTAG
>NC_041390.1:254718994-254719931 GCF_002162155.2 Triticum dicoccoides | reverse complement strand
CGGACACGGCTATTCGAATAGATGATGTTAACCCTGCAGGGGTGTACTTCTTCATACATGTTTCCACCACTTAGCGTCTGCACACGACATGTGCTCGGCAGACTTCAAGCGAAAGCCGACGTGGGTGTAGACCACGACCTACCTAAACACTCAAGTCTCTAGTCCAGGTTTATCGCCTATTCGGGTTCCATCCATGAGGAGATCTGGCCGGAGTTTCGCTCACAGCCCCAAACGATGTGAACAGGGTTCCGTGACACCAAACGGGCGCCCGGTTTACCCGGCCACGTGCCTACCGCATCACAGCCCACCCCTACGGCCAGCGCTATCCACGGCCTCTAGCATACTACAAACAGCAGAAACTACTTGCAACTCCTGGACAGAGGACAAGGGTGAATAAGAAGTCGAGCGGGGTCATATTTCAGGGCCCAATGTATGGTAGTAGCTGAATCATGGATCACAAACACAGAACTCAGTTCCTGAGGACGGCTTCAATGAGACAACCCACCATGTACTCCTACATGGCCTCTCACCGCTACCTTTACCAAATCGTGTTCACACACTTAGCTCACACACAGTAGGACATGTTCACACACCTCTGATTCATCCCCGATGAATCAGACCTGACTCAACTCTAAGCAGTAGCAGGCATGACAAACAAGCATGAATGAGTAGGCACAACAGGGCTCAAACAACTCCTACTCATGCTAGTGGGTTTCATCTATTTACTGTGGCAATGACAGGTCATGCAAAGGATAAAGGGGGTTCAGCTACCGCAGCAAGTAACAGATGAATCGGTGTTGTCCTAATGCAGTAAAAGAGAGCAGGAGCGAGAGAGTAGGATTGTATCGGAATGAACAAGGGGGTTTTGCTTGCCTGGCACTTCTGAAGATAACATTGAGTCTTCATCAGTGTCAACGATCACATCATCGGTATCACG
>NC_041390.1:254716702-254718054 GCF_002162155.2 Triticum dicoccoides | reverse complement strand
TAGGGTAAGGTGAAGGGGGAACGCAACTAGTACAATCTTCATGATCCAGGTTGCACTTCATAGGAACGTTGATTTGAACACCATCTTTGTCTTGTCGTTTTGCTCTGAGAACTCCAGCTAATCATGACAAGAAGAGGAAAGGAAAACTCTAGAGGGGTCGATCTTCTCGAAGATCGAACAACTCACGGAATGAGATATAGGACCATTTCTCGGGTTGAGACACGAGATACACATCGAGAGGGGTGGAAGAAACGGATGACGAAGGTTCACTAGGTGGACAACAATTCCACACTTAAGAAGGTGATGATCGGTTGTCAACATAGCGAGGAGTTGAATTGCCATGATACCACGACGAAACATCCTGGAGGAGGGTGATTCGTAGAGTATTATCTTAAGTGGCAAAAAGAATTACCTTTGATATAGAGATCGTTGAGACTCTCTATATCAGCCGAAGGCAAATCATAGCAATCGATTGGCGGGGGTCGGTAGAATGGCATACTCGGACTTGGATGATGTGGATTACCTTGTTGAAGACAACGTAATGGATGATTTTGCTTATCACCGGAAATGGAAGAGACCCATGGTAGAATGGCACATTGGCGGTGCAAGCTGGGAACAAAATGCAAATGCTGGGAATGATTCTAGTAACTGGGGAAGAACCCAACAATAGAGAGTGAATTCACTGTTTGAATAGGTCATAGCATTGCCGAGGAAACTGAGAGCAAACCCAGTTAGTGCCGGTGATAACACGTAGCGCTTGTACGTGCTCTCAAGAACTTGAGCATTTCCACAATCATCAAGGTTTTATCAACAACCGTGTCAAGGATCCTGGCAACACAACATACCACCATGATGAACAACGATGGACGATGCAGATGCATAGGAAGATAACATCAACTCAGATTTCATCCTAGCGAGGCCAAGGAAACAAAATCTGGATGATCGACCGAGAGACATTTAGCACTCCGCTTCTAATGTTCTCCTTGATGTGCTAGTGTAACCCATTCATAGATATGGTTTGATATCTAGAACATCAAGTAAAAAGGTCGGACTTCGGGAGCACAAGAATCCATAAGGAATAACTACGGAGGTAAATCCTACGAAATCCTTATGGGGAGGTGGCCAACTTCCTCAATCAAGATATTATAATAGCAGGGCTACCGGATGGGTGTGTTGGCCACGACATCCACTTTACCGGTTTTCGAGGGACCGATATTATAGTTCTTGGGAAATGTTCCAAACCATCATATCTGCCTGAGATTCAGATCTGGTTGGTGCCAGGATATTCCAGACTCATCGAGTCTAGGAAGAAAAACGGAAATTTGCAACACAAATCGACGAGATGACGTTGC
>NC_041390.1:254711021-254715418 GCF_002162155.2 Triticum dicoccoides | reverse complement strand
CTCAACATAGCGGTCAGGTGACAACCTGGTAATACTTCTGAGAAGATATTCAGAAAATCACGAACCACCGATATGTTACTAAGCTCGAGAACAATCTTGCTTTTCAGGGCAAGACGATATGATCAATAGAGCAAGGATTTGAAATAATCCTAACTCATCGATCGAGGAGTGAACCAGGAGAATGGACTAGGTAGCACGATCAATCTTAGAATGATGATTCAATAACCAACACACTAAGAATGAAATTATTGTCCTTTAACTACCCAGCAACGAGGTTGCTAGGCGTATTGATTTCACACATCACAATTCATTTGTCGGTATTCCGGTTGCATCAACACGAAGACCGAGGAATGACTAATGATGGCAAGAAGTATCACTGTACCAAGAGTTCATAGGATGGTGTGCAATTCCTATAACAATCCCGATATAAAGATGGTAATACTCCAAGGTAGAACAGAACAAAAGCTGGATTAGCAATTTGATCTGCGGAGCACAACTACTTTGATCCAATCCTAAATATGGATGAGGTACTGGAGTTTGTTTCTCCTAGTCATTCCGCGATAGAATGGCTTGACGGACCACAAGAGTAATAGGCATCGATAAACGAACGCACGCATACTCTTGACTATCAATTGATAGACGAGGGTCAGAATGCAACTAAAGAGAACATCTCAAAGGAACATATAATTGCTCTGAGTTGTGGATGCATGGTTTGGCATGTCGAACGAATTCAACATTTCTTCCAGATAACCCATGCAGAAAGGTAGAACTGGCAGAGTCACGATTTATGAATGGAGAACTCCTCAAGAATAATCCTGTTGTGATATTTCAGTTCAACGAGGAACTTGTGCCATAAGTAGTTCATAGTATTTGGAAGAAGGAATTACCACGAACTTCGAGGACTATCGCAAAGTTACTAATATCCTAAAGGAACTAGCAAACACTATCGACATGAAGTAGGTAGAGTGAATCTCGGGTTCAAGAACCCGGGAACAGAATACCTATTACTAAGTAGCATCACGGAATGCTTTCGAGGATAAAGGCCAGAATCATCACACTGGGACACCAAATCATGGCTAAATTACTAGATGATCCCCTAAGACACCTAGGGTCATAATAATATCTCCAACATATATGTCAAGGTAACGGAGTACCTCAACTCACTGATTAGTGTGGTTAATCTGGCCCATGGAAACATTGAAACGGGAAGAAAGGATTTGCAAATGCATCAGACTACTTAGAAACCTGGGATGACTCGGACAGCATAACGGCTGTAAATGCTCAGAAAAGATTTGAGACATTCACAAAAATGGTGGCATAACCACTCAGAAGCACAATATCAAGGTTTCGAGATCAACAATTAACATACGGAAGTAGTAGGAACTGAACTGAGACTTAAGTCCAACAATCTTATAAGTCTACGGACTAGTAATACGTGATCCTGATAGAAAGAAGAGAAAGCCTAGTTTCTTAACCCCGTAGGAAAGATAAGATGACTCAGATCAGAAGGGCATAAAGTATAAGGAGTAAAAAGAGCCTTACGTTCCATCCCACAATCAATTCCCTTATATAACTAAAGAATTTCTAGACTCAACTTCGACCAGATTGGCTTGGTAATCCTACAAACAGTCAAGCTCTGATACCAACGCTGTCAGGACCCCGACTCAATGCCACATTGATCTAGCATGTAACACCTCATATCACTTTGCGGCCTCACGCACGGTATTCCCACGGGTGTCGCCTTACCTTTGCCCGGGACCGTTTGCGCCTTTTGGCACACGTATATGACAGTGTCGCTAGCATCCATATGATAAGGAGCCCGGGCTGACATGGCTAGTCGTAAACCCAAAGTGCCACAAACTTACAGGGACAGGCATCCATGACCCAGCATCGAACGTGTCGGTCATCAGCGAGTGAACCCAGGCTGTAGCACTGGGCTAGCAGGACTCCGGTGAACCGAGCTGTAGCGGGCTAACAGGACACCGGTATTCATCGCGTGACATTTCCCCGAAGGGACAGACACAGGAACGAAGAAGGACACATGCCGGCCAGCCTAAGTGTTCCGGAGCAGTAGCAAGCTACCATGGCTCGGTGGAAACACTAGGAGACATTTCCCCGTAAGAGAGGCTACTAAAGATAAACAACTAGATGGTCAGATCCCACACATACCAAGCATTTCAATAACATACACACAATATGCTCGATATGTGCAAATACAACATGGCATCACAACATGACTCTACGACTCAAGTAATTTATTCAATAGGCTCCGAGGAGCGAGATATTACAAACAGGGGTCTCATGACCCAACAATCAGAGCATACAAATCAAAGCACAAGCGGAAGCTATCATGTCTGTGTACAGACATCTATAAATGAAAAAGGCTGAGAAGCCTGACTATCTACCAGATCCTGCCGAGGGCACAAGATCGTAGCTGAGGTATCAAGCTAAACGTCGAAGTCCACGTGGAACTACTAGTGAGACTGAAGTCTCTCTGCAAAAACATAAAATAGGCAAACGTGAGTACAAATGTACCCAGCAAGACTTACATCAGATCTATCTACACATGCATCATTATCAACAAAGGGGATGGTGGAGTTTGACTGCAGCAAGCCAGCTTTGACTCGGTGGCTATCCTGAACTACGACTGCAAGTAACTCTTTTGAGGTGGCGCACACGAGTCCACATATTCACCAAAACAATACACCACTATGGATCCGCTCTCGTCTCCCTACGAGAATGCCATCCATAGCACCCACGCTTATCTTGCGTATTTTAGAGTATCCACTTTCACTTGTCTATGAACTGATATAAGCAACCCAGAAGTCCTTTTCCGCGGACACGGCTATTCGAATAGATGATGTTAACCCTGCAGGGGTGTACTTCTTCATACATGTTTCCACCACTTAGCGTCTGCACACGACATGTGCTCGGCAGACTTCAAGCGAAAGCCGGCGTGGGTGTAGACCACGACCTACCTAAACACTGAAGTCTCTAGTCCAGGTTTATCGCCTATTCGGGTTCCATCCATGAGGAGATCCGGCCGGAGTTTCGCTCACAGCCCCAAACGATGTGAACAGGGTTCCGTGACACCAAACGGGCGCCCGGTTTACCCGGCCACGTGCCTACCGCATCACAGCCCACCCCTACGGTCAGCGCTGTCCACGGCCTCCAGCATACTACAAACACCAGAAACTACTTGCAACTCCTGGACAGAGGACAAGGGTGAATAAGAAGTCGAGCGGGGTCATATTTCAGGGCCCAATGTATGGTAGTAGCTGAATCATGGATCACAAGCACAGAACTCAGTTCCTGAGGACGGCTTCAATGAGACAACCCACCATGTACTCCTACATGGCCTCTCACCGCTACCTTTACCAAATCGTGTTCACACACTTAGCTCACACACAGTAGGACATGTTCACACACCTCTGATTCATCCCCGATGAATCAGACCTGACTCAACTCTAAGCAGTAGCAGGCATGACGAACAAGCATGAATGAGTAGGCACAACAGGGCTCAAACAACTCCTACTCATGCTAGTGGGTTTCATCTATTTACTGTGGCAATGACAGGTCATGCAAAGGATAAAGGGGGTTCAGCTACCGCAGCAAGTAACAGATGAATCGGTGTTGTCCTAATGCAGTAAAAGAGAGCAGGAGCGAGAGAGTAGGATTGTATCAGAATGAACAAGGGGGTTTTGCTTGCCTGGCACTTCTGAAGATAACATTGAGTCTTCATCAGTGTCAAAGATCACATCATCGGTATCACGCCTATCGAGAGGGGACAAATACCGGCAACACAGAAGGGAACACAATCAATGCAATGCACAATATGATGCATGATCATGACATGGCAAAATGAATGTGTTTTGAGCTAATGCAACTAGCAACAGATTAAATGAAGTTGGTTTGAATACAAGATTCAAATTCAAACTCCATATGTGATTATTCAAATGCCATTCACTTCATTTGTCCTAAACAGTAGTGATAAGTTGTTCTAACATGCATGAAAATGGTACAGATGGATTCCTTGAATTTTTCTGATAATTTTTCATATATAAATTATTTAATTTGGAGTTACGGTTAATTTTCTATGATTTATTGAAGTTTTAGCTATTTTCTGGAATTTCCTGATTAATATTAAATCCAGAAATGATTATGGCGTCAGCACCACGTCACTGTGACGTCAGCAGAGTCAACCGGGCGCCCCAGGTCAAACCTGACGTGTGGGGGCCACACGTCAGTGACACAGGAGCTAATCCCGGTCAAACCCAGCGCTGACTGGGGTTTGACCAGGGGTGGGGCCCACTGTCAGTGGCTGTGGGGGTGTTTAGCGTGGTCATTTGTGCTAACTAAATCAGCGCCACGTCACCAGCCACCGGAGTGTCGCCGGC
>NC_041390.1:254687026-254710255 GCF_002162155.2 Triticum dicoccoides | reverse complement strand
GAGGGAGGACCGGCGGAGCTCTGGGAGGTGTCGGGGAGACGAGACGGTGGCTGTGGCCGCGCGAGCGCTTGTCGGCGGCGACGGCCTCCATTCGGTCGCGGGAGGGGAAACAGAGGAGCGAGGGGGAGGGAGGTCCAGAGAGCGAGGGAGAAGTGAGAGGGGGTCGGGGGCTGCGTGGCGTCGCGGGAGGGACCAGGGTAGGAGGAGGCAGCCAGGCAGGGAGGAGGTGGCCTCCTCGGCCGCGCGCGTGCGAGCACGCAGCTGCTCCCACTGGCAAGAGGAAGACGACAGGGGGGGGAGTAGCGGTGGCGGGCTGGGCCGGCTGGGCCGGTTCTGGTGGGCTGCACGGGTGAGGCCAGGTAAGTCCTTCTCTCTCTCTTTTATTTACTGTTTTCTATTTTTGTTCTGTTTTATTTAATTGGCACTGAATTTTAATTCAAACAGAATTTGAAAACAGTGCCAAAACTTCCCTGGATATTTTTAAGTCACCTAATGGACTTCTCCACACATAACAAAAATATCTCAGGTCATTTGAAAATATATTCATTATATATTATGAATATAACTCCAAATTCAAATAAAATATTGATTTAAAATCAGAGCCCAATAATTCCTTAGAAATGTCCCAAAATTTTGGTTTGATTTATAACTCTTGCCAAAATTGTCAGAGCTATTTCTAGGGCATTTTGGATTTACTGATTGCAATTTTAGGGTTTCTTGCCCCTCTTTTATTTAAGTTTTGAGGCTTCCAAAATTCCTCAGTTCAAATTTCAGAATTTAAACATGATGCACACATGAAGCTAGCCTAGAGCATTACCAGAAGCTAGGGATGTGACATGATTTTTGATTGATTCTTTTTCTGTCCTATTTAAATTTTTGTCTAGTTTTTATCATATTTATTTGAAAAAAATTTCAAACAACTTTTTTTGTGCTGTTTTGAAATTGTGTGTTAATTCAAATTTATTGAAAATAGGATTTTGGAGAGAGGAAGAAAACTTTCAAAAGTTTTGGAGAGCACCCCCACCTCTCCACACCTTGAAGGCAAGCATCTTGAACCCTGGCATAATATTTTTGATGTGTTGGTTGCCACGATTATAACACCACCTTATTTCGGAAAACTCGTTATTTTATGTGATGATGCGATCATTTGCATGAATGCATATTAGTGATTTCCTCGCTGTTGGAAATGAATATACTTGTGATGGTAATCATCCTCATGTGCCTTGCATGCATGCCGGAAAGGAATCCGGGAAAGCCTCTGCCTTGGGTAGGAGTGAGCTTGTCGCCGGTCCCCGTCGGGACGGTTATGTCCGGCATGGCATAGTAAGGTATAATGGGTGGTGATTTTGTTGGTCGAAATATACTTTCTATACATGTCATGCAGGGAATTTGTAAGCCTCCTGAGTCGGCCATAGATCGAGTCTTGTTCCGGTAACCCCCATACTTGTTTCGTACTGCCACTGGTCCCTACCGTAGGTGGGGTATGGTTCAGTAAGTTGTTAACCCTTGTCTTGGCACACACCATACAGAGAGGCCATGGTGGAAGATACCGGTTGTAGCCGGTAGGCATGCCACCTGGTCCGGGGGCATGGGTGTATCCGGTTGGGACCGAGAGGGGGGCACCCCTTAGAGCGCGTGATAGAAATTTGATCCCATGCTACGCGAGGTTGTAGCCTCCCCACTTAGAGTTTTGCTTAACAAGTGTCGTGGGTGATTCCAGACACGAGTAAAAGCTGGTGTGTGCAAGTCAGGTGTGTTTTCAATTAAAAGACCATAGACGGAATTAGTCCCGATGGACTAAAGGAATCCGTTACTCGTGGGTAAAGAGTACATCCTCTGCAGAGATATTAAACCTATTCGAATAGCCGTGTCCATGGTTAAGGATTACAGTCTGGGATGGGTCAAGTGTCAGTCTTAGTGTCGGTCTTCGGAGGAGAAACTACTAAACTCGAATATTGATGATGACATGTGATATATGATGGTTATGATTGTTATCATTATGGACTAACCGGTTGTATTGTTTGAAATAAGGAATATCCCTGGGACGGTACCACCTCCTGGATATTCACTATGATTATAAGCCCTTTATGTGGCGTCGCTCGGATGCCCGACTATGGCAGGTTCGTTATTTCATTTATTTTTTACAAGCCCTTTATGTGCCGTCGCTCAGACGCTCGACTGTGGCAGGTTCATTATTTCATTTATCTTTACAAGCCCTTTATGTCGTGTTGCTCAGACGCCCGACTGTGGCATGTGGTTACTTCATTTACTCATAAGCCCTTTATGCGGCGTCGCACAGACGCCCGACTGCGGCATGTTTGTTATTTCATTTTCTTATAAGCCCTTTATGTGGTGTCGCTCAGACGCCCGACTCTGGCATGCTTGTTATTTTATTTACTTTATAAGCCCCTTACGTGGTGTCGCTAAGACGCCCGACTGAGGCATGCTCACTTTTACCATCCTTTCGAGATGTCGCTTCAAACATCCGATCGGTGCATTTTATTTCTATTCTGTCATTGCATATTATGGTTGCATATAAATAACCTGCTTGCATCAAGATTTTTTTTATGACTGACGATGTGATCATAGAATATTTCAGTACATGTTGATCAATTATATTATACCTGTGTTCTTAATGTTTGCGAGTACATTCAAAGTACTCACTGGCTTGTCCCTGGCTATTGTCTTGGCCAGATTGCTTGCTTGGAGAGGAGCATGGCGATGACAGCCTCGGGACCTAAGCAACGGTGATAGCAGCCTCGCGAAGATAGGAGTTAACCTGGTCAGCTGTTCCTGTGGGAAATGGAGTCCCATAGACCGTGGTGATCCACAAACCGCTTCCGCCCTCAACCACTAGAAACCATTTGATGTACTCATAGGCCACAATGGTCTTGTACTATATATTTTGCACTTTTGCTTGGAATTTCTGTAACAAGTTGGTGCCTCATCAGCTAACAGTAATCCTGGGGCTGGTGAGCACAACGGCCCTTTTCTGGAATTTAATGCCCGGAAAACCGGTCGTGACACCAGCGAACCTCCTGATGAGGATAGCAGGGAGCTGCCGTGGGCCAGACTACAAGCGCATGATTTAACGCGTTAAAACTACGAACCGAAGAGTCCGAATATATGAATATGTTAGAGTATTTTGAATACTCACGATGCAGCCAGGGGCTTGTTTCAGCACGGCAGCTCTGGGCTACTGTCGACGTCCCACACAGAGTTATCCGCGAGGGAGCTCTTCCCCCTCTTGGACGCCTCTGCCTCCAGATTTGTGGAGGCCGCCCTCTTCTTCTTTCCCCCTCAGGGGGAGAGCTGCTTTCCTCTCGTCCTCATCGTCGTCTTCGTCGGCGGAGGAGGGAGTCTCGTTGTCTTCAGACATCCATTCCAAAGCTCCTTTGCGACGGAGGCCACTCCGGGCCCCCTTGGCCTTCTTGTTGGCCTTCTTCTCCGACTCCTAGTAAGGCGCCGGAACCAGCATCTTCGTTAGAAGAGGGACGGTTGGTTCCTATCAGGACCCCGATTCCAAGTCACATCTTTCTAGCTGGTAACACCTCATATCACTTTGCGGCCTCACGCACGGTATCCCCACGGGTGTCGCCTTACCATGGCCCGGGACCGTTTGCACCTTTTGGCTTACGTATATGATAGTGTCGCTAGCATCCATATGATAGAGAACCCGGGCCGACATGCCTAGTCATGAACCCAAAGTGGCACAAACCTATGGGGACAGGCATATATGAATCACATCGAGCATGTCGGTCAACAGCGTGTGAATTCGGGCTGTAGCACTGGGCTAACAGGACTCCGAAGAACCCGGTCTGTAGCAGGCTAGGCAGGACTCCGGATGCCACCGTGTGACATTTCCCCGAAGGGACAGACATAGGAACAAAGTGAAACACATGTCGGCCAGTCAAGTGTCCTGAGCAGTAGTGCTGGGCTAGCAGGACTCCGGTGAACCGGGCTGTAGCGGACTATGGCTCAAGGAGGCACTAGACTACATTTCCCCATAAGAGAGGCTGCCAAGGATAAACAACTAGATTGTCGGATCCCACACATACCAAGCATTTCAATCATACACACAATATGCTCGATATGTGTAAATACAACATGGCATCACAACAAAACTTTACAACTCAAGTACTTTATTTAAAGGCTACGGTGCCGGTCGTTAGCCGATGAGGTGTGATGGAGGAGCACGGGGCTCGGGTGACCGATTGGTCAAGCCCGCAAGACGAGGGAGAGGATCGGGGAGGATTTGGATCGAGGGGAGGTCTCGAGTGCTGGTTGGGTTGCTACCGAAAACAAAGAGGAGAAGGTAGGAGGAGGCGCTGCGGATGGATGGATTTGATAGATGGTGGCAGCGTCTGATCCTAGGAGGGAGGAGCCTGTAGGTGGCGGCGGCTTGGGAGGACAAATGTCCTAGTTTTTAGGGTTGGGATAAAATTTGGTCCGGTGAATATATAGCAGGTGGACTAGGCTTAGGGGCTATCTCGTCCCTCCGATTGTAATCGGATGGTCGCTAAAAAAAGGCTAGGAAGTCCTAATAAGAAAACGGAGACGTTTTGCAGATGTTCGGGGATGTTCCGGACCCAACGGTGGCGACAGTCCGGGTCGGGTTTGGGTAAGTTTCGGACGCGCACGAGAGGTCTATGCGCGGCGCAAAGAGGGGTTAGGTAGGGCCTGACGGTGAGTGGTGGTGGGCTGAGAAGAGAGAGGGAGAAATCAACCCGGCAACTATTTCCGGAGACCGGAAACGTCCGACGTTTGACCGGTTATACTGCCTCTATAGTTTAACGGTTGGGCTATCAAACGAACTCCGAATGTGATGAAACTTGACAGGCGGTATATCTACACTATAATAATACCACACGCCAACTTTCATCCCATTCCGAGAACATTTTCCGGCCACTTATAAAATAATATTTCGGACGTGCCGCGGGCTCGTGCAAGTGTGGTTGGGCTCAGAACGGACAATGGAGAGAACTGGAGGAACCTGGACGGATGCAAGTTTTGAAAACATGATGATGCAATGCACATGATGACATGGCAAGATGCAACACGCAAGCAAAAGACATGGCAACGACGGCGAATAACTGGAAGACACCTAGCGCATCGGTCTCGGGGCGTTACAACACTCCACCACTACGAGTGGATCTCGTCCCGAGATCTAGAATGGCACCGGAGGGACAACAGAAGAGAAAGAGGAGAGGTAAAAACTAAGTTGCTTCTTTGACAAACGAGTGAGACCAAAGAACCTTGAAAAGGTTGCGCAAAATGAAAGAAAGAAAGCAACGGAGAAGAACAAAGTTGAAAGCACTCCGTTAAGAAAGAGGAATAAGAAAGAACCGATTCGGGTAGCACTTCGGTTGAAAAGATATGAAGACTTGATAAAATGAGAGAACTTAAGCAAAAGGGACACAACACTCCGGTTAAATGGATAAGCCAAGAAAAGAACAGGATCATGACAAGAACAAGAAGAAGGTTTGAAGAGAGCAGCAACACAATGCCTCCGAAACAAAAGTAAGAATGGAAAGAACGAAGGGAAAAAACGAGAGCACGCTTACAACAAATGCTAGAATGGAGTTGTTGGGAAAACCAACAACGAAAATAATAAGCTTGATATGGTCTTATGGAATACATCTCAAATTATGAAGTGACCACCTGCCACTCACGGGAAAAAGAATTGGATTGATATGAACGAGGAGACGAGAACATATTTCACCGGGAGGATAAAGAAGAACTTGGGTCCTTTATAAGCACCATAAATAGCAACAATCCTTAGGGAAGGTTTAAGGTGAAATATAACCCAAGATAACTCCAATGACGAGATTAATGGATTTAAAATATCTCATTCTTAACAATATGTGAATCATGAAACATGAACTCAAATTATCAAGAATGACATAATACCACCTCCAATGATATGGAAGAAAGAATTGCACTCCGGATAGCAAGAAGAAGAATGCTTGAGTTCCTCTGAAAAGAATCTCGATGAACACTTCGAAAAGGAAATAAATCCTTTATGAACCATCATGTAGAACCTTCATGAAGAACTTCGGTAACAAAAGGATAACAAAAAAGAAAGAGAAGATGAAAACACAAGGTGAAACCTTGCAATGATTAGATGGACCTTCGCGACGATATATTTGAGAGATCTTGGAACTCCGGAAAAGAAAAGATGAAACAATAGAAACCGAGAATTTGGTGAACCTCCGGAATAAGGAATTAATCACTTGGATGAAAGAAGAATAAGAATTACATTATGCTTATCCTTCACCAATTTAGATTGATGACAAGCAACGGATTTGGCATACTACTTATTCTCGAAGAAAGGATTAAGATAGATATCGCGCCAACTAGAGAATGCCCTCAACGAAACACCAGTGGAATCGAAACAACGAATGAATTGATATGATAACGAAAGAAGAGGAATCTTGCACGAACCACCGTAAGAATTGAAAATGAAAGTAGCAAAGGCACAAATCACCGGGTAGAATTGGAAAACGAATGAAGATACTTGAGAGTATTTAGATACAAGTGAACGAAGAGATCATGAGCCGATTAGAGAATACTTGAATGATGCACCGGTAAGATTTAGAGAAAGAGAGCTTAAAGCTAGAATCAATAAACCGAAATGATGGCCTTCGAAGAATCAAACTGAAAAGACTCATGAATTACACTGGATAGGTGAAAAGAATTTCATGATCGAAAACAATTATGAGAGGATGGCCTCAAACTAGAACCACGAATCTTGAAGAGAATGAAGCAAGATATGGAGGAAAAACTCTCTTCGGTCTTCAAAATCTGAGAATTACGACGAGAAACACCACCATGAATTGTTGAGACACTCCGGAATGATGATTTTAAAGGTTGAACCGACGATGAAAAGAAATGAAAGATCTTGGAGAAAGACATTTGACTGATGACAATGCATTCTTACGTCAAATTTCGAAAAGAATTTGATGGTAGCTCCGGGAAAATAGAAGAGTCAGGTAAGATCCTGGAAAAGACCTGTGGGTTAGGGCCCACTGAAAAAGAAACACCGTTGAATGATTTAAAAGATAGATTGCGCCGGTTGAGTTAAATGACTTGAATGAGATAACATTCTCGAAAAAGTTTGAACGAAAGCAGAGTGGAAACATGAATCTTCGAGATATCTTCAGCACTCCGGAACAATAGAATAGCGAGAGGTGAACGATTAAGAATTGCACCGGCATGAGAAAGCATTGACATGAGGAAAGGGTATGATCAACAAAGCTTGACTTGAAACCACCGGAGAAGAAAAAGAACGAAGAATGATGAACTTGAAGCTCCATTAGAATCTTCATGAGAATCACCGGATAAAAACATTGACGTTAAACATGGGGAGACTTCCCATCAATAAAATGGATACTCTAAGAAGAAATCTGAGTCCTTGAAGAAACAAAGGGAGGGAGGGTGCGAAAACAAAGACAACTTGGGATGGATGAAACAAACACCGTTGAGAAGAAATGATAATTGATCTTGCTGATGTTGAAATGATCGGATCCACTTGAAGAGAAAACACGCCGGTTGGAAAAAAGAATTGACATGACCATCTCGATGATGAAGAAGGGTTAGTATTCACAAAGGAGTATGAGAACACCGCTTAGAAAAGGTATGGAATCAACACTTGACTTCGAAGCAACTCGAATACCACAACTCAAAAGCAAAATAAGAATTGGCTTGCAAAATAAGCTGGAACAAACATATGATAGAGATTTCGTCCGAAGTTTTTGTGGTGGGGCCTACACGGGCTCAATCGTACAGCACCATCATGTACAAGGCAGTGCACATGACATACGAAGCGTCCCCGAGTCGGCATAGCCAAGGACTCTTTAAGACACAACGAGACCACTGTAAAACCAACTGTGGATAGGCGGACCACTAGACGTTGAACCCCAATTTCATATCATACATCTGTCGGAAAGATATCCTAAGAGCTACTTGAATTCCCACTTATAAACCCCCAAAATTTTTCGGTTATGCAATCAGGTGTTGGGGATACAGGGGAAGCATAATATCTCACCCAAAACTAACAAATCCTACATCCAGCTGTATCCATCCTTCAACACATAACCAAGAAACCTTTGGAAATCGTCTACCTCAACCTTCGAAAAACATCCGTTATACGAGTTATGGCAATACTCCCGAACTCCCGCCCCAGTACTGGGTGGCGTCAAGGTTATCTCACCAACAACTACATAAAAGAGATTTTCGATGTCGGCGAAAACTAAACTTAGGTATTCCAGAACTGCAACGATAAAATTGTGACGACAACACCTCGGAGCTCAACTCCCCGGGACACTGCCACAACCCCTAAATGACGGGAGGCACCAAGAACAATGTTCTCGTCATAAATCGATCGGAACGATTCCAAGATACCCGCGTGATCCTAAATTTTTTTAGTGAAATTTGAGAAGAGAAGAGTCAAAACTCTATGTCAGGATACCTTACCAGAGCGATGAAGGGACTGGGGAGTAAAAAGAATTCCTAAACTCTCCGATATATAATTCCTAAATGACTCAAAACATTTTTCTAGACTCAACAACGGCAGCTAATTCGATCAAGCAGTGGGGCTCCTAAGGTCGGGGAAGGCTCTGATACCAACTTGTAACGCCCTCGATGCGGCTATATCTCCCACGTGTCGAAGCACAACTTAGAGGCATAACCGCATTCAAAGCAATGTCGCAAGTGAGGTAATCTTCGCAAACAACCCATGTAATACAATAAGGGAAAAGAATACATAGTTGGCTTACAATCGCCACTTCACACAAATACATGAATAAAGCATTACATCATCCAAATACAATCAGGGCCCGACTACGGAGGCAAAAGAAAAGAAGACTACCCCAAATGCTAGACAGATCCCTGATCGACCCCAACTGGGCTCCACTACTGCTCAACTGGAACGAAACAATACAAAGGACAAGGTCTTCATCGAGCTCCTCCTTGAGCTTGGTTGCGTCATCTGCACGGTTCAACGGCACCTGCAAGCTGGTTTTGGAAGTATCTGTGAGTCACGGGGACTCAGCAATCTCACACCCTCGCGATAAAGACTATTTAAGCTTATGGGTAAGGTAAAAGGCATGAGGTGGAGCTGCAGCAAGCGACTAGCATATATGGTGGCTAACATACGCAAATGAGAGTGAGAAGAGAAGGCAAAGCTCGATCGAGAAACTATGATCAAGAAGTGATCCTAGAACAACCTACGTCATGCATAACTCCAACACCGTGTTCACTTCCAGGACTCCGCCGGAAAGAGACCATCACGGTTACACACGCGGTTGATGCATTTTAATTAAGGTCAACTCTAGGTTTTCTACAACCGGACGTTAACAAATTCCCATCTGCCCATAACCGTGGGCACGGCTTTCGAAAGTTCAATCCCTGCAGGGGTGTCCCAACTTAGCCCATCACAAGCTCTCACGGTCAACAAAGGATAAACCTTCTCTCGAGACATTCGATTAGACTCGGCATCCCGGTTCTACAAGATAACTTCCACAAGGTAAAACAAATCCAGCAACACCGCCCGAATGTGCCGATAAATCCCGATAGGAGCTGCACATATCTCGTTCTCAGGGTACACTCAGATGATACATCCTACGAGTAAAACCAAACCTCAAGTTGCCCCGAGGTAGCCCCGCAGTCTGCTCGGTCGGACCAACACTCAGAGGAGCACTGGCCCAGGGGGGTTTAAATAAAGATGACCCTTGAGTCCACGGAACCCAAGGGAAAAAGAGGCTAGGTGGCGAATGGTAAAACCAAAGTTGGGCATTGCTGGAAGAGTTTTAATCAAGGCAAACTGTCAAGGGGTTCTCATTATCACCCAACCGCGTAAGGAACGCAAAATCCGGGAACATAACACCGATATGACGGAAACTAGGGCGGCAAGAGTGGAACAAAACACTAGGCAAAAGGCCGAGCCTTCCACCCTTTACCAAGTATATAGATGCATTAATTAAATAAGAGATATTGTTATATCCCAACAAGTAAACATGTTACAACAAGGAACAACATCTCCATGTTCCAACAAGGAACAAACTTCATCTTCACCTGCAACTAACAATGCTATAAGAGGGGCTGAGCAAAGTGGTAACATAGCCAATCAACGGTTTGCTAGGACCAGGTGGGTTAGAGGCTTGGTTTAGCAATATGGGAGGCATGATAAGCAAGTGGTAGGTATCGCAGCATAGGCATAGCAAAAGAGCGAGCAACTAGCAAGCAAAGATAGAACTGATTTCGAGGGTATGGTCATCTTGCCTGAAATCCCGCAAGGAAGAAGAACGAGTCCATGAAGAAGACAAACGGACGAAGTCGAACGAATCCTCACAACACGACGTTACCGGATTACCGAGAAGAAGTACACCGGAAAAGGAAGCAAACAACATAGTAAACAACCACCACATAAGCATGGCATGATGCACAATCAAGTATGATGCATGTCCGGTTTAATGAAGCATGGCATGGCAAAGTGCAACAAATAATACTACAAATTAAGTGGAGCTCAATATGCATCGGGATGCATATTGACGAAACACCACATCAATTATTTAGTTCGATCTCGTTTATGTGCCCAACAAAATTAAATGTTGTCAACCATAGCAAGGGGTGAAGCATAAGTAAACTAACTATCTAGTCAAGTTTAAATGAGGCCGGAAATAACAAACAACAATTCTGGAAACTCCTCATGTGCATATTTTAAGGTTTGGTACTGTTCTTCCCTAAACCATGTTTTAGAGTTGTTAAACATGCAAAGTAAGGCCACCATGTTAAACTAGGCAAAATTCTACCCCATTTACATATAAAGTTTGTTAAAATTGGAGTTACGGTTATTTAGTTATGAATTAGTCATCTTAGCATGGAATAGGAGCAAATTAATGCAAATAGCAGGTTAAACAATTTGAACATGGATGAAAGTGACATATTGTGAAACTAGACACAATTTTAAGCAAGTTTCATATATAAATTGTTTTAATCCGATGCACGGTTGTGGAGATATTAAATGCATGAAGTTAGAGGGTTTTTCTGCAAAACAACCATCTCAGGAATAATAGCTAAATTCGCAGACAAGGAAAAAACATATTGGGCCGAATCTGAGGGCTGGCCCAACAAACAGAGGGGCAAGAGGGGCTTCTCACCCAGCGGCCAGCTCGGGCTGGGCCGAACAAGGAAGAGAAAGGCCGGCCCAGGGGATGGAGTTGACCGGTCGCCTGGCGCTAGGACGGGGTCAAAACGGGCGAGCGGGATACTTGGCGTTGTGTGCGTCTCCAAGAAGAACAGGGTCGCGGCACCGGTGCTCGTCAGGAAAAACAGAGCAGCGGCGGGACTTGGGCGAAGGACGGTGATGGCTCGCCGGCGTTGGGGCTCGAGGCGGCCGGGTGCTGAACAGCACGGCGTGGCGCGGGACTTGGCGGTGAAGGAACCAGGCGGAGGCGAGGGGCGCTCGACCAGAAGCAGAGCAGCAGTGGCACTTGGCGAGGCGACACGACGAGGGACTTGGCGCGGGGCGACGGCTTCAGTAGGGGAGCTCGGGCGTAGGGGATGGGAGGCCGGATCCGGACGCGGGACGTCGCCGGGGTCCCGTGCTGTGCCGGATCAAAACGGAGGCAGGCCGACAGACTTGGAGCTCCAGGCGGTGGCGCGATGCAGGTGCAGGGGCGGAGGAGCGCCGCTCCAGGCTCGGGACGGCAATGACTTGGACTCCAACGAGGCTTGCTGGAGTCAAGGAGGGAGGGATCCAGCGGCGGCTTGCGGTGGTCCTGGATGGCGATGAAGCAGAGGAACGGCCCACGGCGATGGCGAAACAGAGGAGGGCCGGCGTGGGCAATGATGCAGCAGGGCGCGGTGATGGACTTGGCGCGGGGAAACCGGTCGGAGGCGAGCGGCGTCTGGCGTGGCGAGGTAGCAGGCCGGCGGCGACGACTGCTGCCGAAGGGGATCGGGGCGGCGTGGTCCGTCTCTGCTCGATGCAGAGGCTGATGTGGGACTAGAAGTTGCAGACGAATAGGGGCGCGGGCGCTTAACTCGTGGTCGCCGGCGACGATGCCGGTCGTCAGCCGACAAGGTGGGATGGAGGAGCACGGGGCTCGGGCGACCGATTGGTCAAGCCCGCAAGACGCGGGAGAGGATCGGGGAGGATTTGGATCGAGGGGAGGCCTCGAATGCTGGTTGGGTTGCTACTGAAAACAAAGAGGAGAAGGTAGGAGGAGGCGCTGTGGATGGATGGATTTGATAGATGGCGGCGGCGTATGATCCTAGGAGGGAGGAGCCTGTAGGTGGCGGCGGCTAGGGAGGACAAATGTCCTAGTTTTTAGGGTTGGGATAAAATTTGGTCCGGTGAATATATAGCAGGTGGACTAGGCTTAGGGGCTATCTCGTCCCTCCGATCGTAATCGGATGGTCGCTAAAAAAGGCTAGGAAGTCCTAATAAGAAAACTGAGACGTTTTGCAGATGTTCGGGGATGTTCCGGACCCAACGGTGGCGACAGTCCGGGTCGGGTTCGGGTAAGTTTCGGACGCGCACGAGAGGTCTATGCGCGGCGCAAAGAGGGGTTAGGTAGGTCCTGACGGTGAGTGGTGGTGGGCTAAGAAGAGAGAGGGGGAAAGCAACCCGGCAACTATTTCCGGACACCGGAAACGTCTGACATTTGACCGGTTATACTGCCGCTATAGTTGCAATCCGTGATAAATTCACCTCATGCCTATGAACAAAATAAAGCTTTTACTAAACATATCATAGATGCCATGATGAAAGCTTTAGAAGAAAAGTTGGAATTAGAGATCTCAATTCCTAGGAAATTATATGATGAATGGGAACCTACCATTAGAGTCAAGATTAAAAATTATGAGTGTGTTGCTTTATGTGATTTGGGTGCTAGTGTTTCCACAATTGTGAAATCTTTATGTGATGTGCTTGGTCTTACCGATATTTAAGAATGTTCTCTTAATTTGCACTTGCTTTATGTGATGTTCTTATTCTTGCAAATAGGTATTGTGTGCCATTGATTTTGTTGTTCTTGATATTGATTGCAATCCGTCTAGTCCTATCATACTTGGTAGACCGTTTTTACGCACTATAGGTGCCATGATTGATATGAAAGAAGGGAATATTAAATTTAAGTTTCCACTAAGAAAGGGTATGGAACACTTCCCTATGATAAGAATTAATCCACCATATGAATCAATAAAGAGAGCATCCAATGGGACCAAAATTAAAGATGACAATACTTGAATCTATGCATTACGCCTAGCTAGGGGCATAAAATGAGAGCGCTTGTTGGGAGGCAACCCAATGAATAAAAATTATTTTTGTCTTTTTCATTCTGTTTTTGAGTGTTTGCACAATTATGCTACTTATATGATTGTGTTTTCATGTTTTAATTATTGTTTGTGCAAATTAAAGCCATTTAGATTATGTTTGGTGAAAGTTTATTTGATATTGTTGGAAAACATAAAAAATTTCCGTCCAGTAAAACAAATCTTAAAAATCACAAGAGTGACGAAAAATTCTGAAATTTTTACACATGATTTATATACGAATTCCCTACGTTCTCCTCAATTTTCAGAAGTTTTGGAGTTATAGATTGTTTCGTTTTTCATAGATTATATTTTCTTTGCATTATGTGCTTGTCTTGATGAATCTATGGTTAGTATCGGAGTGTATAAGCTATGGTAAAGATATAATACAGTAGGTATAATGCAAAAACAAAATATGAATTGGATTTCAACTGTACTTAAAGCAAAGATTGGTTTTATTATACTAATGGATCTCACAAAGGTTTTGTTAAGTTTTGTGTGATTGAAATTTTCAAATTTTGGGTGAGATCACGATGTATGAAGGAATAAGGAGTGAAAAGAGCCTGAGCTTGGGGATGCCCATGGCACCCAAAGTTACTATTCAAGGAGAACCAAGCAACTAAGCTTGGGGATGCCCTGGAAGGCATCCCCTCTTTCTTCTACCAATCATCGGTAATTTTACTTGGAGCTATATTTTTATTCATCACATATCATGAGTTTTGCTCGAAGCATCTTGTATTATATGAGTTTTCGCTAGTTTTTCTTTTTTTAGTTTGTGTCATCTATCCTTGTTGGACACACCTATTTGAGAGAGCCAAAATTATGCTATAATTTGTTAGAATTGCTCTATATGCTTCACTTAATTTTTTTGAGCTACGGAATTTCTCTATTGCTTCACTTATATCTTTATGAGCACGGTGTGCTTTAATATTTTTGAAGAAATTCTCTTATGCTTCACTTAGATTTATTTGAGAGTTAGTAAATTTTCCAATAAATTCTCTAATGCTTCACCTAGATTATTTTGAGAGATGAAATTTTTTATGCTCATGTTCTTCACTTAAATTTGTTTGAGATTATCAAAAGCAATTGCAACATATGAAAATTAGTCCCAAAGTGATATATATATCCAAGAGGGATATAATAAATACTTTCATGAAGATCATTGGACAAAATAAACTTGATTCTTTGTAATAGTTTTAGATATGATGATAGTGATATGTGAGTCATGTTGGTGAGTAATTATGTTTTAGTAAGAATATTGGTGCTAAGGTTTGTGATTCCCTATGCAAGCATGAAAGTCAATAGTTATGCAATGAAATTACATCGTACTTATGGTGCATTATTTGGTGTTAGTTATGCCTAATGCTCACTTATCAAAAATTTTGTTTCTTGGTTGGATGCTTCTCAATCTATTTGCTAGCCTTCATTTGTACTAAGTAGAGATACTACTTGTGCATCCAAAATCCTTAAACCCAGTTTTTCCATATGAGTCCACCATACCTACCTATATGCGCTATTCCCGTGCCGTTTTAAGTAAATTAGTATGTGCCATATCTAAATTGTCAAAATTAATTTCTTTTTTGTGTGCTCGTACCGCTCATGAAGTGGCAGGGGGTGGCCAATATTTTCCATGCTAGATGTGTAATTCTCAAGATGAGTGTTTATTCACTTGTCATTGCATGAGAGTATGGCAGTAATGGGATACCCAATCCCGAAATGAATTTTTTTACTTTATGTTGTCAAATAATAAATTCCTTTTAAAGTGTTGGTATGGAGAGTACCTATGGATATGGCTAGCCATGGAATGTAAAAGTATGGTGGAAAAAGGAATAAACATTATTTTATGTTTGGGAACTGCCTATTATATATCTAGCACGAAAAGTGTTGGGAATTACTCGGTTGTTTTCGTTGACGGCAAAAGTATGCCTCTCCAATTTTTTATCTCTCAATTTAAGCTGTGAGCATTAGCACCTCTATGAATCCCTACCTCCCTCTGCGAAGGGCCTATCTATTTACTTTATGCAATTTTTATTTTTATTTGAGTCTCCATCTTCTCTTATAAAGCACCAACTAGGGAGTACTATGATCATAGTTGAGCATTGGATGTAGCTAATATGCGAGTGTGTTTCATGAATGGATCAATGATTGATCATGATGCGCTAGGGATAACTTTCTTTAGTGATGATATTTTGAGAGACATGGTTGCTTGTTGATATGCTTGAGTATTGAAATCTTCATGTCAAAACTAGACTATTGCTTTGAACCATATAAAAGTCCAAATTTCGATGCTACAAAACAAAACAATATGTGATGAACATGTTAGGTAGCATTCCACATCAAAAGTTCTGTTTTTATCATTTACCTACTCGAGGACAAGCATAAACTAAGCTTGGGGATGCTGATACGTCTCCAACGTATCTATAATTTTTGGTTGTTCCATGTTGTTATATTATCATTCACTACAAGAAATATGTCAACTAGTGACCTTCTGTCAGTGACCCTGGAAGAATTGGTCATAGATCTACGACCATTTGAGATCAATTGGTCAAAAGATGTTCGGGGGGCTCCAAACCCTCAACTATATCGACCATTTTGGTCAGAAAGGTCATAATTTCCTTACACGAAATGGTCATAAAGCAGACAGCACTGGTCTGCAGCCTTATTTCTAGCTGATCATGACCAATATAGATGGTCATAGCCTTGTAAATTGTGGTGGATTGCTATGACTAGGCGCCACCTCATCAGTTTTGCCTATGTGTCATGTCCATGTGTCAATTTTTGCCCTAGGTTGTGAAGCAACCTATATTTCTGTCATTCCCAAAATTCCCCAAAAAATCTCATAAATTCTTTGGGTCATATCTTCATCAAATATGTAAAAATACTTCCTTGCCTAGTTCAAAAATAATTCAACATTATTCATTTTCCTATTCTGTTCACAATAATACTTTGTGAAGGAAGTGCTATTTATATATTCTTGATTGCCCTCAAAATTTTTGGGCACTCTTTCCTATCCAAATCATTGCCTCATGACAAAATTCAGCTCCATTTGCCTGGTAAATCTTCCTCGGCAAAGTTCCGAAGTTTTTTCCACCTAGAAGCATTGTGAAGGAAGTACCATTTTTATATATATCCAAATGACATGAAATTTATACAGTTCCTTCATATGCCCAAATTATCACCCTCCCCCAAATTGCAGCTCAGTCAAATCATCTATGTGAGCCCAGGTTCAATTTACATTTTAGGGCCGGATTGGCACATTGCAAAGCAAGTGTTATCCAGATCCCTCCTATTACCCTCAAACTTTTTGGGCACTCTTCCATACCCAAATCATTGCCACATGATAATATTCAGCTCCATTTTCTTGGTAAATCTTTCTCAGGAACTTTCCAAAGTTTCTATCTCGAGAGAAGATTTGTGAAGTAAGTACTAGCTAAGCTTACCCAAATGATCTGAAAATTTACCAGGGCATGACCATACCTATGTAACTTACCTACACAAAATTTGAGCTCATTTCATTTATCCAATTTCTCTTGCTAATTTTCCCAAGTTTCTGTCCAGGGAATAGCATTGTGAAGGAAGTACCACTTTGGCATGTCCAAATGGTATCAATTTTCAACAGTGCTTTCCTATGCCCAAATAACCACCCCACCAAATTTCAGCTTAATCCATTCATTATTTTGAGCCCAGCTTCAACATTCATATTTCTGTCCAATGTGGTACTTTGTAAAGCAAGTACCACCTAGGCTCCTCCTTTTGAGCTAAAAAATTGTGAAGACAATCTTTTTAGTAGATGATCATCCTCAGCCAAAACTCACGCCCATTGGCTACGTGCATTTCCCGTATCGCTAATCAAACACTTGGTTGCTAATTCATGTTTGAGCATAGTTCGGTCTCCTCATGAGAATCTTATGTTGTAATTTTCTTCCTAGCTGCTGCCTAGGGAGTACCCAACCCCATAGACATGTCTAGGCCGCCCAGAACACATGGCAATGGTCACGCGGTGACCACGCGGCGGGCATGCGAGTTTACGCGCTCTGGAGTTGGGGCCCTTGTCCACCATCCAAACCTCGAGGTATCGCCACCAAACCATGTATTTCTAATTAAAAAGATACGTATATACCTAGAAATGATTTTTGTAAAAAATAAAGAGCAAACTATAAGGTAGATGCAGTTCAAAATTGACCCGCTTCTTACTGAATCGGCAGAAATTTGTCTTTTTCACAAGTGATGGATCAAAACTTTTGACACCCAACCATTTTTTCAATTATAAATCAAATATGGCCTAGTATTTTATAAAAATGATTTGGTCCAATTTTGCAATAAATATATGGTAGGTCCTTCACAAAAAGAACTCAATTCGGGCAATCCGTGCAAAGAAAATGAAAACTCCCTTAAGCAACGTTGTTTGGAATTCCAAGATGCACCCTTGTGCACAATATGAGATCATTTGAACAAACTATGCCATGAATGTGGTCGTAAGATTGATCATTTGGCTTGAAAACCCTGAATCTTCACGCATGATAGCTCATTTCTAAGAACACTTTTTAAAAATAATAGCCGTATTACAAGTTTATTATTTTTTCTGGAAACTTGGTCACATATAATGACACAATGCGAAGGTTTTCCAATTATTTGATTTTTGTTTTGAATTTTTTATGCCCGTTACGAAATGCGATCAAAACGGCGGGTTTGACCATTCCTAGCTAGTGGTAGAATCTTGGAAAACTTTTGATGTTTCTCTGATTAAATAGATACTTATGTACCTAGAAATGATTTTTGGAAAAAATAAAGAGCATACTATGAGGCAGCTGCAGTTCAAATTTGACCCGTTTCCTACTAAATCGACGGAATTTGTCTTTTTCACCAGAGGTGGATCAAGGCTTCTTACACCGAACCATTTGGTCAATTGTGAATAAAATATGGCCTAGTATTTTATAAAAATGATTTGGTCCAATTTTGCAACAAATATATGGTATGTCCTTCACAAAAAGAACTCAATTCGGGCACTCAGAAAATGGAAAATGAATTTTCCGTGCAAATAAAATGAAAAATCCTTAGGAAACATTGTTTGGAATTCTTAGATGCATCCCTGTGCACAATATGAGATCATTTGAACAAACTATGCCATGAATATGGCCATAAGATTGATCATTTGGCTTGAAAACCCTGAATCTTCACCCATGATAGCTCATTTCTGAGAACACTTTTTTAAAATAATTGTCGTATTACAAGTTTATTATTTTTCCTGGAAACTTGGTCACATATAATGACACGATGCGAAGGTTTTCCAATTTTTTGATTTTTTTTGAATTTTTTATGCCCGTTTCGAAATGCGATCAAAACGACGGGTTTGACCGTTCCTAGCTAGTGGTTGAATCTTGGAAAACTTTTGATGTTTCTCGGATTAAATAGATACTTATGTACCTAGAAATTATTTTTGTAAAAAATAAAGAGCAAACTATGAGGCAGCTACAGTTCAAATTTGACCCGCTTCCTGCTGAATCAGCAGAAATTTGTCTTTTTCACCAGAGGTGGATCGAATATTTTGGCACCCAACCATTTTGTCAATTGTGCATCAAATATGTCCTAATATTTTATAAAATTAATTTGGTCCAAATTTGTAACAAATATATGGTATGTCCTTCACAAAAAGAACTTAATTCGGGCACTCGGAAAATGGAAAATGAATTTTCTGTGCAAAGAAATTGAAAACTCCCTTAGGCAACATTGTTTGAAATTCCAAGATGCACCCTTGTGCACAATATGAGATCATTTGAACAAACTATGCCATGAATGTGGCCACAAGATTGATCATTTTGGCTTGAAAGCCATGAATTTTCAATGATGATAGCTCATTTCTGAGAACACTTTTTAAAAATAATTGCCGTAATACAAGTTTATTATTTTTTCTCGCAACTTGGACACATATAATGACACAATGCAAAGGTTTCCCAATTTTTTGATTATTTTTGAATTTTTTATGCCCGTTTCAAAATGCGGTCGAAACGGCAGGCTTGACCGTTCGTAGCTAGTTGTTGATTCTTGGAAACCTTTTGATGTTTCTCTGATTAAATAGATAGTTATGTACCTAGAAATGATTTTTGGAAAAATTAAAGAGCAAACTATGAGGCAGCTACAGTTCGAATTTGACCCGCTTCCTGCTGAAAGATAGAAATTTGTCTTTTTCACTAGAGGTGGATCAAGACTTTTGACAGCCAAACATTTGGTAAATTGTGCATTAAACATGGCCTAGTATTTTATAAAATTTGTTTGGTACAATTTTACAACAGCTATTTGGTAGGTCCTTCACAAAAAGCCTCTTTTCGGGCACTTGAAAAATGAAAAATGAATTTTCCGTGCAAAGAAAATGAAAACTTCCTTAGGTAACATTGTTTGCCATTCCAAGATGCACCATTGTGCACAATATGAGATCATTTCTTTGATTTTTTATGTGAAAAAGTAGAAGAAAAACAAAAGAATGCCGAGGTAGATGCTTTTTTGAAACATAATTTGTCTTTTTGATGAGAGGTGGATCGAAAGCATTTTACATCTAAAGATTTTGTCAACTGTACATAAAATGTTGTCTTATAGTTTTGGAAGATGGAGTGGTGCTGTAAACATTTTTGGCACTCCGAAAATAGAAACTGATCCCTCCCCCCTAAAAACTCATTTGTCATAACAATTTTTAAAAGATATTTGTCTTATTCCAATTCCAAGTTTGGTAGTTTTCCTAAAAACTATGTCACATTTGGTGACACAATGAGAATGTTTCTTTTTGAATTTCTCATATCATAAAATTGTTTATATGATTCAACACCTTTTTAAAAAAAATATGATTCAACACCTTATTTTTAGTCGATTACGACCAATTTAGAAGGTCATAACATGTACTGGGTTCTGATTGGTCCATGGACATGTCACGCGGATTGTGCTCAAACTCCGTCGGATGCTCTCGGATCCGACAACAGCCCTTTCTCCCTCAACCCCCCCTCTTTGTCTCAAAAAAAGAAAAAGAAAACACCCTCACCCTCTCACCCCACGAACCCTAGCGCTCCAGATCCGCCACCCACCTCACGCGCTCCCTCTCTCCCATCCCTCCCCTTGTCTCCCACATCGCCGCCGCCACCCCGCCGATCCCATCCCTCCCGATTCAGATCCGACCCCGCCGCCCTTGCCCGGGCACCACCACCCGCTCCTCCTCGCCTTCATCTTCGACCTCATCCTAGTCAGATTTCCATCCAACCCTCCCCGTCCCCATGGTGCTCTTTCTAGTTGGTACTCGTCCGAGAGAGTTGCAGTACGAACCGTTAGAATCCTCTTTCTGTTATTCAGTACGTCTCCCGCTGTTGACTTGTTGCTCATAAACAGCATAGTTGATTTGCTTGATATTTTGGTATAGGATCATCATATATTGAAATCTGGGACTTGTTTGAGAGTTCAGACTCCCTATTTCAGGGCAGCAACAAGGAAATTTAAGGCCTATTTGTAGTGATTCACAAGGAATTCCTGGTGCGTGCTTTGCTCCCCTTCGAACCAAATCGAACCCAACAGAGAGAAAACACACCCGCATGCATCCTTTTGGTAATGACAGGAGAAGTACCAAAGGAGTTAGCAGAAAATCTTCATGAGCTATGTTTGGAAATAGTTCCGAGAGGCTATGTAGCAGCATTGGAGATTCAGTCAACATTGATGGATAAGATCAGAGAAGCTCAAAAATCTGACAAGGAGATTGCTGCTATAAAAGAGAAATTGAGCGAAGGAAAAGCAAAGGGATTTCGTGAGGATGAGAACGATACCTTATGGTTTGAGGACCGTGTTTATGTGCCCAATGACCCGGAGATCAGGAAGTTGATTTTGCACGAGGCACATGATTCACCGTATTTGATTCACCCAGGGAATACCAAGATGTATTTGGATTTGAAGGAAACATTCTGGTGGACCGGAATGAAGAAGGATATTGCAGCATATGTAGCAGTTTGTGACGTATGTCAGAGAGTAAAGGCAGAGCATCAGAAGCCAGCAGGATTGTTACAACCATTGCCGATACCCGAATGGAAGTGGGATAAGATAGGCATGGATTTTATCATAGGACTACCCAGGATGAAAGCAGGCTATGACTCGATATGGGTAGTAGTTGATCATTTGATGAAGGTAGCACATTTCATTCCAGTTAAGACTACTTACACCAGTGCTAAGTTGGCAAAGATATACATGACTAGAATCATTTGTTTGCATGGAGTTCCGAGGAGTATTGTATCAGATAGAGGAACTCAATTTACCTCAAAGTTTTGGAATCAGTTGCATGAAACTTTAGGAACCAGACTGGAGTTCAGCACAGCTTTTCATCCACAGACAGATGGACAGACCGAGAGAGTCAATCAGATTTTGGAAGATATGCTGAGAGCTTGTGCACTAGATTATGGATCTAGCTGGGACGATAACTTGTCGTATGCGGAGTTTTCTTATAACAATAGTTACCAAACCAGTTTGAAGATGGCACCTTTCGAAGCTTTATACGGAAGGAGGTGCAGGACACCGTTGTCATGGGACGAAGTTGGAGATCGTCAATTCTTTGGACCAGATTTGATTAAGGAGTCTAAACGGAAAGTTAAGTTGATTCGCGATAGGCTCAAGGTAGCCCAGTCCAGGCAAAAGAGCTACGCAGATTCTAAATGCAAGGAGACAGTTTACGAAACCGGAGACAGAGTTTATCTTCGAGTATCCCCACTTCGAGGAGTTAAGCACTTTGGAGTTAAGGGAAAGTTAGCACCGCGTTTCGTTGGACCGTACAAGATCTTGCAACGTATGGGAGAAGTCGCTTATAAGTTGGAATTACCCGAGGAGCTGTCAGGAGTTCATGATGTATTCCATGTTTCTCAGCTGAAGAAATGTCATGCCGAGATGGCGGAGGTACCGCTAAGAGATACAGTGCCACTTGAAGCGATTCAGTTGAAGGATGACTTAACATATGAGGAGAAACCAGTCAAGATTCTCGATTATGCCAGCAGAGTTACCCGCAGCAAAGTTATCAAGTTTTGCAAAGTTCAGTGGAACCACCACTCAGAGGATGAAGCCACCTGGGAAAGAGAAGAAGATTTGCTCAAGGACCACCCTCACCTATTTTCTAGCCAACCCGAATCTCGAGGGCGAGATTCATCTTAAGGGGGTAGGTTTGTAACATCCCAAATTTGCAATTTGGAATGTTATACACTAGATCATCATGCATATCATATTTTAATGCATTTTGGTTGATTCTAGAAATTTCACGCAACCCAAGGACCCACGGAGAGAGTTGGAGATTTCGTTATTTTCATATTTGAGAGTTTTCTCAAATTTTGAAAAGAGGATCATTTGATTTATTTATTTCATCTTCAATTTTTTTTCCAATATCAAAAAAATGAGAGAGGGAATAATATGACTTTCCCAAACTTAGGAAAAATGAAGATTTAATGAATGAATCCAATTTTGGTTTTGCCGGAGTTTTGTTTGCTTTTTATTTGGATAGGGAAAAATGCGCGTTTTCAAAAAATTGCATTCTAGGTCCGGAGAAAAGTTCATTTTGTTCGACTCATTTTTAGGAGTCGGGGAAAATTTACTTTAGTAATTTTTGAGTTCTTTTAGTTTAGTTTTCTTTTGTTTTTTTTCCGCGCGCGAATCCAGTCAAAAAAAAGGACCAAGGCCAGCCGGGCCAAAGGCCCAGCCAGCGCGCGCGCCAGGCCGCCGCCTCCCTCGCTCTAGGCCGAGTCCCAGAGGGACTCTAGGCCGGTTAGCCCCCCCCCCTTTCCTTGTTTTGTTTTCCCTCTTTTGCTTGCCCCCTACCCCAAGTAATCCTCCCACCTATATAAATACACCCCAAACCCCCCCTCTCCTCACATCAATCCCAAGCCCCTCTCCTCCTTAGCCACGCCCCAC
>NC_041390.1:254615430-254686588 GCF_002162155.2 Triticum dicoccoides | reverse complement strand
GATTGCGCCGCTTGTTACTTCGAAACCCTAGGTCTCGCGGATCATCAGCAAGGCAAGTAACACTTTGATCATACCTTTTCTACAACCCATGTTTTATTGCATTAGATCAATCCTCTCACATTGCATGATTAGGATCTAATTAAATTGTGGGATGGGAAGTAGATGAGGTAGTACCTATTACCTGTATTATTATGAAACCTTTGGGAGTTACTTCTACGTTTGCTTATTATGCCGTGCTCTGCTAGTAGACGTGGATTGGGTGAGTGATATCCATGACAGATGTGAGTTGATAATTTTAATGGTTTATCTAAGGTGGCAACTTAAACACACATCTGGGTGGATTGAGGCACCTGATGTCTATCAGGACTTGCCTGTTTTTATTTGGACTGCCACCCAGGCTCAAAGGGATCATAAGATCATTCATGCTAGTAACTTCCATGTGCAGCCACAAGCCATTATGGGCTCTGGCATAGTTGACTAAGTTGTGCGAACTCTTACGGGTAGACTAGCAGATGTAGGGGAAAGTAGGTGTACCGGTCTACCCACATGTAAGGTGCTAGCGCTTCTGAAAGACTATG
Organism: Triticum dicoccoides; assembly: GCF_002162155.2. NCBI lineage: Eukaryota > Viridiplantae > Streptophyta > Magnoliopsida > Poales > Poaceae > Triticum > Triticum dicoccoides. The sequence continues at coordinate 254,686,010 of NC_041390.1, read as the reverse complement.
TCTCGGTCATCCGTCTTCTCAAGCACCCTGTAGTGCGAGAAACCAAACGGAGGTGATCGAGTTTTGTGGGGAAAAGTGCGCAAACCTCTGCAGAGTGTATAAACTAATCATGATTAGCCGTGTCCCCGGTTATGGACAACTTGAGTATCTAGTACTTGAATATCATGTGAATCTCATCATGTTACTTCTAATTAATGTTGTTGGGTTTCAATTGTTCACTTAATTGGGATCGGAATGCTGTCAACCATTCTCGATGTTTAACAACTACCATGATAGTTAAATAAATTTATTCCTTTGCAGTAGGGAAAAACTGGCTTTACGCAAAACTGTAATAATAGAGCTTTCCACCAGCCATATATGCATGTAGTATAGCTGTTTCATTCCATTACTCTCTATGTGTTACATTGCCAGCATATTCCATGTGCTGACCCGTTTTCGGGCTGCAACTTCTCATGTTGCAGACTTTTTAGACGACGAGTAAGGTGCTTTTAGGTCGTGGTTCTATACTCAGTGATGCCGTTGGAGTTGATGGACCCATTTATCTTCCGAGTCTTCCGTTGTTATCGTTATTAGATGGCCTTAAGCCATTTTTATTGTAATAAGTTCTCTTTGAGACAACAATGTAATAAGTGTGTGATTGCCACTCTGCTATAAATCCTTCGATGTACTGTGTGGTGTCAGCATTACTGATCCAGGGATGACACCGTAGCACAGAGCACTTGATCCATTCGGGTCGGGTCGCTACAGATGCCTAGTTCCGAAATGAAAAAAAAATTGAATTTACTTTATGTTGTCAAATAATAAATTCCTTAGAAAGTGTTGGTATGAAGGGCACCCGTGGATACGGTTAGCCATGGAAAGTGAAAGTATGGTGGAAAAAGGAATAAACTTTATTTTTTGTTCGGGAACTGCCTATGATATAACTATGCATGGAAAGTATTGGGAACTCTAAGTCGTTTTCGTTGGTGGGATGGATACACCTCTCAAAATGTTTTTATCTCTAATTTTTTCTCTTTGAGCTATGGCACCTCTACAAATCTCTACTTCCCTCTGTGAAGGGCCTTTCTTTTACTTTATGCATTTTTATTTTGAGTCTCCATCTTCTATTATAAAAACACCAACTAGGAGGCAATATGATCGTACTTAAGTATTGGGTGTAGCTAATATTCAAGTGTGTTTCATGAATGGATCAATGTTTGGGCATGATGGGTTAGGGATAACTTATTTTAGCGTTGATATTTTGAAAGACATGGTTGCTTGTTGATATGCATGAGTATCTAAATTATCATGTCAAAACTAGACTATTACTTTGAACAACTAAAAGTCCAATTGTCCATGCTATAAAGAAAATAATATGATATGACATGATAGGCAGCATTCTACATTAAAAATTCTGTTTTTATCACTTACCTACTCGAGGACGAGTAGGAGTTAAGCTTAGGGATGTTGATACGTCTCCAACGTATCTATAATTTTTGATTGTTCCATGCTCTTATATTATCATTCTTGGTTGTTTTATAATCATTTTGTAGTCAATTTATATCATTTTTTGGAAACCTACTGACATAGTGCCAAGTGCCAGTTCCTGTTTTTTCCGTGTTTTTTACATCGCAGAAAATCAATATCAGATTGAGTCCAAATACCACGAAACTTTGCGGAGAATTTTTATGGTCCAAAAGGAACACAATGGGCCCTGGCTACGCCTGGAGGGTTCCCCTAGGGGGACACAACACACCAGGGCGCGCCAGGAGGCCCAGGCACGCCCTAGTGGGTTGTGCCCACCTAGGGTGCCCCCCGAAACGCCTCTTTACTCTATAAATACCCCAAAAATCCTAGAACCATAGGGGAGTCGAAGAAATATTCATCCAGCCGCCGCGGAGTCCAGAACCATCATATCCAATCTAGACACCATCTCGGATGGGGTTCACCACCTCCATTGGTGCCTCTCTGATGATGTGTGAGTAGTTCCTTGTAGACCTTCGGGTTCATAGTTAGTAGCTAGATGGCTTCACCTCTGTCTCTCCCTTGATTCTCAATACAATGGTCTCTTGGAGATCCATATGATGTAAATCATTTGCGGTGTGTTTGTTGTGATTCGATGAACTTTGACATTACGATCAGATCTATCTTTTTATATCCATGAAAGTTATTTGAGTTTCTTTGATCTCTTATATGCATGATTGCTTATAGCCTCTTATTTCTTCTCTGCTATTTGGGTTTTGTTTGGCCAACTTGATCTATTTATCTTGCAATGGGAAGATGTGCTTTGTAGTGGGTTCGATCTTACGGTGCTTGATCCCAGTGACAGAAAGGGAAACAACACGTATGTATTGTTGCTACTAGGGATAAAATGAGGGGGTCTATCTCTACATAGATAGATCTTGTCTACATCATGTCATCATTCTTATTGCATTACTCCATTTCCCCATGAACTTAGTGAAGGAAATATGCCCTAGAGGCAATAATAAAGTTATTATTTATTTCCTTATAATCATGATAAATGTTTATTATTCATGCTAGAATTGTATTAACAGGAAACATAATACATGTGTGAATACATAGACAAACAAAGTGTCAATAGTATGCCTCTACTTGACTAGCTCTTTAATCAAAGATGGTTATGTTTCCTGACAATGAACAATGAGTCGTTATTTGATTAATGAGGTCACATCATTAGTTGAATGATCTGATTGACATGACCCATTCCATTAGCTTAGCACCCGATCGTTTAGTATGTTGCTATTGCTTTCTTCATGACTTATACATGTTCCTATGACTATGAGATTATGCAACTCCCGTTTACCGGAGGAACACTTTGGGTGCTACCAAATGTCACAACGTAACTGGGTGATTATAAAGGAGCATTACAGGTGTCTCCTAAGGTAGATGTTGGGTTGGCGTATTTCGAGATTAGGATTTGTCACTCCGATTGTCGGAGAGGTATCTCTGGGCCCTCTCGGTAATACACATCACATAAGCCTTGCAAGCATTACAACTAATATGTTAGTTGTGAGATGATGTATTACGGAACGAGTAAAGAGACTTGCCGGTAACGAGATTGAGCTAGGTATTGGATACCGACAATCGAATCTCGGGCAAGTAACGTACCGATGACAAAGGGAACAATGTATGTTGTTATGCGGTCTGACCGATAAAGATCTTCGTAGAATATGTAGGAGCCAATATGGGCATCCAGGTCCCGCTATTGGTTATTGACCGGAGACGTGTCTCGGTCATGTCTACATTGTTCTCGAACCCGTAGAGTCCGCACGCTTAAGGTTACGATGACAGTTACATTATGAGTTTATGCATTTTGATGTACCGAAGGTTGTTCGGAGTCCCGGATGTGATCACGGACATGACGAGGAGTCTCGAAATGGTCGAGACATAAAGATTGATATATTGGAAGCCTATGTTTGGACATCGGAAATGTTCCGGGTGAAATCGGGATTTTACCGGGTTACCAGGAGGTTACCGGAACCCCCCGGAAGCCATATGGGCCTTCATGGGCCTTAGTGGAAAGGAGAAAAGGGCAGACCATGGGGGCTGCACACATCCCCCCTCCCCTAGTCCTATTAGGACTAGGAGAGGTGGCCGGCCACCCTTCTCCCTCTTTCCCCCCTTGGGGAATCCTAGTTGGAATAGGATTGGGGGGGAGTCCTACTCTCGGAAGGAGTAGGACTCCTCCTGCACCCTCTCTCTGGCCGGCGCCCCCCTCCCCCCTTGGCTCCTTTATATACTGAGGTAGAGGCACCCTAGAAGACACAAGTTGATCCACGTGATCTATTCCTTAGCCGTGTGCGGTGCCCCCTTCCACCATATACCTCGATAATACTGTAGCGGAGTTTAGGCGAAGCCCTGCTGCTGTAGTTCATCAAGATCGTCACCACGCCGTCGTGCTGACGAAACTCTACCCCGACACTTTGCTGGATCGGAGTCCGGGAATCGTCATCGAGCTGAACGTGTGCTTGAACTCGGAGGTGCCGTAGTTTCGGTGCTTGATCGGTTGGATCGTGAAGACGTACGACTACTTCCTCTACGTCGTGTCATCGCTTCCGCAGTCGATCTGCGTTGGGTACGTAGACAACACTCTCCCCCTCGTTGCTATGCATCACATGATCTTGCGTGTGCGTAGGAATTTTTTTGAAATTACTACGAAACCCAACAGTGGCATCTGAGCCAAGGTTATTTATGTTGATGTTATATGCACGAGTAGAACACAAGTGAGTTGTGGACGATACAAGTCATACTGCCTACCAACATGTCATACTTTGGTTCGGCGGTATTGTTGGACGAGACGATCCGGACCAACCTTACGCGTACGCTTACGCGAGACCGGTTCCCTCGACGTGCTTTGCACATAGATGGCTTGCGGGCGACTGTCTCTCCAACTTTAGTTGAACCAAGTATGGCTACGCCCTGTCCTTGCGAAGGTTAAAACGGAGTCTATCTGACAAACTATCGTTGTGGTTTTGATGCGTAGGTGAGATTGGTTCTTACTTAAGCCCGTAGCAGCCACGTAAAACATGCAACAACAAAGTAGAGGACGTCTAACTTGTTTTTGCAGGGCATGTTGTGATGTGATATGGTCAAGGCATGATGCTGAATTTTATTGTATGAGATGATCATGTTTTGTAACCGAGTTATCGGCAACTAGCAGGAGCCATATGGTTGTCGCTTTATTGTATGCAATGCAATCGCGATGTAATGCTTTACTTTATTACTAAACGGTTGTGATAGTCGTGGAAGCATAAGATTGGCGAGACGACAACGATGCTACGATGGAGATCAAGGTGTCACGCCGGTGACGATGGTGATCATGACGGTGCTTCGGAGATGGAGATCGCAAGCACAAGATGATGATGGCCATATCATATCACTTATATTGATCGCATGTGATGTTTATCTTTTTATGCATCTTATCTTGCTTTGATTGACGGTAGCATTATAAGATGATCTCTCACTAAAATTATCAAGAAGTGTTCTCCCTGAGTATGCACCGTTGCCAAAGTTCGTCGTGCCCAGACACCACGTGATGATCGGGTGTGATAAGCTCTACGTCCATCTACAACGGGTGCAAGCCAGTTTTGCACACGCAGAATACTCAGGTTAAACTTGACGAGCCTAGCATATGCAGATATGGCCTCGGAACACGGAGACCGAAAGGTCGAGCGTGAATCATTTAATAGATATGATCAACATAAACGATGTTCACCATTGAAAACTACTCCATCTCACGTGATGATCGGTTATGGTTTAGTTGATTTGGATCACGTAATCACTTAGAAGATTAGAGGGATGTCTATCTAAGTGGGAGTTCTTAAGTAATATGATTAATTGAACTTAAATTTATCATGAACTTAGTACCTGATAGTATCTTGCTTGTTTATGTTGATTGTAGATAGATGGCTCGTGCTGTTGTTCCGTTGAATTTTAATGCGTTCCTTGAGAAAGCAAAGTTGAAAGATGATGGTAGCAATTACACGGACTGGGTCCGTAACTTGAGGATTATCCTCATTGCTGCACAGAAGAATTACGTCCTGGAAGCACCGCTAGGTGCCAGGCCTGCTGCTGGAGCAACACCAGATGTTATGAACGTCTGGTAGAGCAAAGCTGATGACTACTCGATAGTTCAGTGTGCCATGCTTTACGGCTTAGAATCGGGACTTCAACGATGTTTTGAACGTCATGGAGCATATGAGATGTTCCAGGAGTTGAAGTTAATATTTCATGCAAATGCCCGAATTGAGAGATATGAAGTCTCCAATAAGTTCTATAGCTGCAAGATGGAGGAGAACAGTTCTGTCAGTGAGCATATACTCAAAATGTTTGGGTATAATAATCACTTGATTACTTTGGGAGTTAATCTTCTGGATGATTGCGTCATTGACAGAATTCTCCAATCACTGCCACCAAGCTACAAGAGCTTCGTGATGAACTATAATATGCAAGGGATGAACAAGACTATTCCCGAGCTCTTCGCAATGCTGAAAACTGCGGAGGTAAAAATCAAAAAGGAGCATCAAGTATTGATGGTTAACAAAACCACTAGTTTCAAGAAAAAGGGCAAAGGGAAGAAGAAGGGGAACTTCAAGAAGAACGGCAAGCAAGTTGCTGCTCAGGAGAAGAAACCCAAGTCTGGACCTAAGCCTGAAACTGAGTGCTTCTACTGCAAGCAGACTGGCCACTGGAAGCGGAACTGCCCCAAGTATTTGGCGGATAAGAAGGATGGCAAGGTGAACAAAGGTATATGTGATATACATGTTATTGATGTGTACCTTACTAGAGCTCGCAGTAGCACCTGGGTATTTGATACTGGTTCTGTTGCTAATATTTGCAACTCGAAACAGGGACTACGGAATAAGCGGGCACTGGCAAAGGACGAGGTGACGATGCGCGTGGGAAACGGTTCCAAAGTCGATGTGATCGCGGTCGACACGCTACCTCTACATCTACCTTCGGGATTAATATTAGACCTAAATAATTGTTATTTGGTGCCAGCGTTGAGCATGAACATTATATCTGGATCTTGTTTAATGCGAGACGGTTATTCATTTAAATCAGAGAATAATGGTTGTTCTATTTATATGAGTAATATCTTTTATGGTCATGCACCCTTGAAGAGTGGTCTATTCTTATTGAATCTCGATAGTAGTAATACACATATTCATAATGTTGAAGCCAAAAGATGCAGAGTTGATAATGAAAGTGCAACTTATTTGTGGCACTGTCGTTTAGGTCATTTCGGTATAAAGCGCATGAAGAAACTCCATACTGATGGACTTTTGGAACCACTTGATTATGAATCACTTGGTATTTGCGAACCGTGCCTCATGGGCAAGATGACTAAAACACCGTTCTCCGGTACTATGGAGAGAGCAACAGATTTGTTGGAAATCATACATACCGATGTATGTGGTCCGATGAATATTGAGGCTCGTGGTGGATATCGTTATTTTCTCACCTTCACAGATGATTTAAGCAGATATGGGTATATCTACTTAATGAAACATAAGTCTGAAACATTTGAAAAGTTCAAAGAATTTCAGAGTGAAGTTGAAAATCATCGTAACAAGAAAATAAAGTTTCTACGATCTGATCGTGGAGGAGAATATTTGAGTTACGAGTTTGGTGTACATTTGAAAAATTGTGGAATAGTTTCGCAACTCACGCCACCTGGAACACCACAGCGTAATGGTGTGTACGAACGTCGTAATCGTACTTTACTGGATATGGTACGATCTATGATGTCTCTTACTGATTTACCGCTATCGTTTTGGGGTTATGCTCTAGAGACGGCCGCATTCACGTTAATAGGGCACCATCAAAATCCGTTGAGACGACGCCTTATGAACTGTGGTTTGGCAAGAAACCAAAGTTGTCGTTTCTTAAAGTTTGGGGCTGGGATGCTTATGTGAAAAAGCTTCAACCTGATAAGCTCGAACCCAAATCGGAGAAGTGTGTCTTCATAGGATACCCAAAGGAAACTGTTGGGTACACCTTCTATCACAGATCCGAAGGCAAGACATTCGTTGCCAAGAATGGATCCTTTCTAGAGAAGGAGTTTCTCTCGAAAGAAGTGAGTGGGAGGAAAGTAGAACTTGATGAGGTAACTGTACCTGCTCCCTTACTGGAAAGTAGTACATCACAGAAAACTGTTTCAGTGACACCTACACCAGTTAGATAGGAAGCCAATGATAATGATCATGAAACTTCAGATCAAGATACTACTGAACCTCGTAGATCAACCAGAGTAAGATCCGCACCAGAGTGGTACGGTAATCCTGTTCTGCAAGTCATGCTACTAGATCATGATGAACCTACGAACTATGAAGAAGCGATGGTGAGCCCAGATTCCGCAAAGTGGCTTGAAGCCATGAAATCTGAGATGGGATCCATGTATGAAAACAAAGTATGGACTTTGGTTGACTTGCCCGATGATCGGCAAGCAATTGAAAATAAATGGATCTTTAAGAAGAAGACTGATGCTGATGGTAATGTTACTGTCTACAAAGCTCGACTTGTCGCAAAAGGTTTTCGGCAAGTTCAAGGGATTGACTACGATGAGACCTTCTCACCCGTAGCGATGCTTAAGTCCGTCCGAATCATGTTAGCGATTGCCGCATTTTATGATTATGAAATTTGGCAGATGGATGTCAAAACTGCATTCCTGAATGGATTTCTGGAAGAAGAGTTGTATATGATGCAACCGGAAGGTTTTGTCGATCCAAAGGGAGCTAACAAAGTGTGCAAGCTCCAGCGATCCATTTATGGACTGGTGTAAGCCTCTCGGAGTTGGAATAAACGTTTTGATAGTGTGATCAAAGCATTTGGTTTTATACAGACTTTCGGAGAAGCCTGTATTTACAAGAAAGTGAGTGGGAGCTCTGTAGCATTTCTGATATTATATGTGGATGACATATTGCTAATTGGAAATGATATAGAATTTTTGGATAGCATAAAGGGATACTTGAATAAAAGATTTTCAATGAAAGACCTCGGTGAAGCTGCTTACATATTAGGCATTAAGATCTATAGAGATAGATTAAGACGCTTAATTGGACTTTCACAAAGCACATACCTTGACAAAATTTTGAAGAAGTTCAAAATGGATCAAGCAAAGAAAGGGTTCTTGCCTGTGTTACAAGGTGTGAAGTTGAGTAAGACTCAATGCCCGACCACTGTAGAAGGTAGAGAGAATATGAAAGATGTTCCCTATGCATCAGCCATAGGATCTATCATGTATGCAATGCTGTGTACCAGACCTGATGTGTGCCTTGCTATAAGTTTAGCAGGGAGGTACCAAAGTAATCCAGGAGTGGATCACTGGACAGCGGTCAAGAACATCCTGAAATACCTGAAAAGGACTAAGGATATGTTTCTCGTATATGGAGGTGACAAAGAGCTCACCGTAAAAGGTTACATTGATGCAAGCTTTGACACTGATCCGGACGATTCTAAATCACAAACCGGATATGTGTTCACATTAAATGGTGGAGCTGTCAGTTGGTGCAGTTCTAAACAAAGCGTCGTAGCGGGATCTACATGAAAAGCGGAGTACATAGCTGCTTCGGAAGCAGCGAACGAAGGAGTCTGGATGAAGGAGTTCATATCCGATCTAGGTGTCATACCTAATGCATCGGGTCCAATGAAAATCTTTTGTGACAATACTGGTGCAATTGCCTTGGCAAAGGAATCCAGATTTCACAAAAGGACCAAACACATCAAGAGACGCTTCAACTCCATCCGGGATCTAGTCCAGGTGGGAGACATAGAGATTTGCAAGATACATACGGATCTGAATGTTGCAGACCCGTTGACTAAGCCTCTTCCACGAGCAAAACATGATCAGCACCAAAGCTCCATGGGTGTTAGATTCATTACAGTGAATCTAGATTATTGACTCTAGTGCAAGTGGGAGACTGAAGGAAATATGCCCTAGAGGCAATAATAAAGTTATTATTTATTTCCTTATAATCATGATAAATGTTTATTATTCATGCTAGAATTGTATTAACCGGAAACATAATACATGTGTGAATACATAGACAAACAAAGTGTCACTAGTATGCCTCTACTTGACTAGCTCTTTAATCAAAGATGGTTATGTTTCCTGACCATGAACAATGAGTTGTTATTTGATTAACAAGGTCACATCATTAGTTGAATGATCTGATTGACATGACCCATTCCATTAGCTTAGCACTCGATCGTTTAGTATGTTGCTATTGCTTTCTTCATGACTTATACATGTTCCTATGACTATGAGATTATGCAACTCCCGTTTACCGGAGGAACACTTTGGGTGCTACCAAACGTCACAACGTAACTGGGTGATTATAAAGGAGCATTACAGGTGTCTCCTAAGGTAGATGTTGGGTTGGCGTATTTCAAGATTAGGATTTGTCACTCCGATTGTCGGAGAGGTATCTCTGGGCCCTCTCGGTAATACACATCACATAAGCCTTGCAAGCATTACAACTAATATGTTAGTTGTGAGATGATGTATTACGGAACGAGTAAAGAGACTTGCCGGTAACGAGATTGAGCTAGGTATTGGATACCGACGATCGAATCTCGGGCAAGTAACGTACCGATGACAAAGGGAACAACGTATGTTGTTATGCGGTCTGACCGATAAAGATCTTCGTAGAATATGTAGGAGCCAATATGGGCATCCAGGTCCCGCTATTGGTTATTGACCAGAGACGTGTCTCGGTCATGTCTACATTGTTCTCGAACCCGTAGGGTCCGCACGCTTAAGGTTACGATGACAGTTACATTATGAGTTTATGCATTTTGATGTACCGAAGGTTGTTCGGAGTCCCGGATGTGATCACGGACATGACGAGGAGTCTCGAAATGGTCGAGACGTAAAGATTGATATATTGGAAGCCTATGTTTGGACATCGGAAATGTTCCGGGTGAAATCGGGATTTTACCGGGTTACCAGGAGGTTACCGGAACCCCCCGGAAGCCATATGGGCCTTCATGGGCCTTAGTGGAAAGGAGAAAAGGGCAGCCCAAGGGGGCTGCACACCTCCCCCCTCCCCTAGTCCTATTAGGACTAGGAGAGGTGGCCGGCCACCCTTCTCCCTCTTTCTCCCTTGGGGAATCCTAGTTGGAATAGGATTGGGGGGGAGTCCTACTCCCAGAAGGAGTAGGACTCCTCCTGCGCCCTCTCTCTGGCCGGCGCCCCCCTCCCCCCTTGGCTCCTTTATATACTGAGGTAGAGGCACCCTAGAAGACACAAGTTGATCCACGTGATCTATTCCTTAGCCGTGTGCGGTGCCCCCTGCCACCATATACCTCGATAATAGTGTAGCGGAGTTTAGGCGAAGCCCTGCTGCTGTAGTTCATCAAGATCGTCACCACGCCGTCGTGCTGACGAAACTCTACCCCGACACTTTGCTGGATCGGAGTCCGGGGATCGTCATCGAGCTGAACGTGTGCTTGAACTCGGAGGTGCCGTAGTTTCGGTGCTTGATTGGTTGGATCGTGAAGACGTACGACTACTTCCTCTACGTCGTGTCATCGCTTCCGCAGTCGGTCTGCGTTGGGTACGTAGACAACACTCTCCCCCTCGTTGCTATGCATCACATGATCTTGCGTGTGCGTAGGAAATTTTTTGAAATTACTACGAAACCCAACACTTAATACACTAGATGCATGCTTGATAGTGGTCGATGTGTGGAGTAATAGTAGTAGATGTAGGTAGAAGTCGGTGTACTAATCTTGTACGTGCTTCCTATATAATGATCATTGCGTGGATATCATCATAATTATTCGAGGTTCTATCAATTGCCCAACAGTAACTTGTTCACCCATCGTTTGATATTTTTCTCGAGAGAAGCCACTATGAAACCTACGGCCCCCGGGTCTTCTTTCTCATATATTTGCCTTTGCGATCTATTTTTATTTTCTTTTATTTTCAGATCTACTAAACCAAAAACCCAAAAATACTTTTTTGCACTTTATTTTATTTGCGATCTATTTATGCAATCTATTACAACTTTCTCCCATCATCGGACCAATTTCTGACACCGTTACCCAAAAGGGATTGACAACCCCTTTAACACGTCGGGTTGCAAGGATTTGTTATCTGTGTGCAGGGGCTGTTTGCGTTGTGTTGCTTGGTTCTCCTACTGGTTCGATAACCTTGGTTTCATATCTAAGGGAAATACCTACCACCGCTGTGCTGCATCATTCCTTCCTCTTTGGGGGAAATAACGACGTAGCTTCTAGCGACATCAAGAGACATCATAGATTGCACCATATGTAATAAAGTACGGTCACGACATTCAAACACACCATTACGCTGCGGTGTTCCAGGTGGCGTGAGTTGTGAAACTATTCCACATTGCTTTTAAATGAAGGCCAAACTCGTAACTCAAATATTTGCCTCCATGATCAGATCGTAGAAACTTTATTTTCTTGTTACGATGATTCTCCAGTTCACTCTGAAATTATTTGAAGTTTTTCAAATGTTTCAGACTTCTGTTTCATTAAGTAGATATACCCATATGTGCTCAAATCATCTGTGAAGGTCAGAAAATTACGATACCCACCACGTGCCTCAACACTCATTGGACCGCATACATCGGTATCTATTATTTCCAATAAGTAATTAGCTCGCTCCATTGTTCCGGAGAACGGAGTTTTAGTCATCTTGCCCATGAGGCATGGTTCGCAAGTATCAAATGATTCATAATCAAGTGATTCAGAAAGTGCATCTCCATGGAGTTTCTTCATGCACTTTACACCAATATGACCTAAACGGCAGTGCCACAAATATGTTGCACTATCATTATCAACTTTCCATCTTTTGGCATCAATATTATGAATATGTGTATTGCTACGATCAAGATTCAATAAACCATTTGTACTGGGTGTAAGACCATAGAAGGTTTTATTCATGTAAACAGAACAACAATTATTATCTGACTTAGATGAATAACCATATTGCAATAAACATGATCCAGTCATATTCAAGCTCAACGCAAGCACCACATAACATTTATTTAGGTTCAACACTAATCCCGAAGGTAGAGGGAGTGTGTGATGGTGATCTAATCAACCTTGTAATAACTTCCAACACACGTCGTCACCTTGCCCTTAAATAGTCTCTGTTCATTCTGTAACTTCTATTTCGAGTTATTACTATGAGCAATTGAACTAGTATCAAATACCCAGGTGCTACTATGAACACTAGTAACGTACACATCAATAATCTGTATATCAAATATACTTTGTTCACTTTGTCATCCTTCTTATCTGCCAAATGTTTGGAGCAATTCCACTTCCATTGACCATTTCCCTCAGTTTCAGGCTTGGGTCCAGCTTTGGGCTTCTTCACGGGAGTGGCAAGTTACTTGCCATTCTTCTTGAAGTTCCCTCTCTTTCCCTTTCCCTTTTTTTGAAGCTAGTGGTCTTGTTAACCATCAACAGCTGATGCTCTTTCTTGATTTCTACCTTCGCCGATTTCAGCATCGCGAAAAGCTTGGGAATCATTTTTGTCATCCTTTGCATATTATAGTTCATCATGAAGCTCTAGTAGCTTGGTAATAGTGACTAGAGAACTTTGTCAATCACTATCATATCTGGAAGATTAACTCCCACTTGATTCAAGTGATTGTAGTACCTAGACATTCTAAGTACATGTTCACTGGCTGAGCTATTCTCCTCCATCTTGTAGGCAAAGTACTTGTCAGAGGTCTCATACCTCTCGACACGGGCGTGAATATGAAATACCAATTTTCAGCTCTTAGAACCTCTCATATGCTCTGTGGCGTTAAAAACATTTTTGAAGTCCTGGTTCTAAGCTATAAATCATGGCGCACTAAACTATCAAGTAGTCATCATACCGAGCTTGTCAAATGTTCATAACATCTGCATCTGCTCTTGCAATAGGTCTGTCACCTAGCGGTGCATCGAGGACATAATTCTTCTGTGCAGCAATGAGGATAATCCTCAGATAACGGACCTAGTCCGCATCATTGCTACTATCATCTTTCAACTTAGTTTTCTCTAGGAACATATGAAAAATAAAATAGGGAGCTATACGCGAGCTATACAACATAGATATGAAAATACTATCAGGACTAAGTTCATGATAAATTAAGTTCAGTTAATCAAATTACTTAAGAACTCCCACTTAGATAGGCATCCCTCAAGTCATCTAAATGATACGTGATCCAAATCAACTAAACCATGTCCGATCATCACGTGAGATGGAGTAGTCATCAATGGTGAACATCATGTTGATCATATCTACTATATGATTCACGTTCGACCTTTCGGTCTCAAGTGTTCCGAGGCCATGTCTGTACATGCCAGGCTTGTCATGTTTAACCTGAGTATTCCGCATGTGCAAAACTGTCTTGCACCCGTTGTATGTGAACGTAGCGTATATCACACCCGATCATCACGTGGTGTCTCAACACGACGAACTATCGCAATGGTGCATACTCAGGGAGAACACTTATACCTTGAAATTTTAGTTAAGGGATCATCTTATAATGCTACCACCGTACTAAACGAAATAAGATGCATAAAATATAAACATCACATGCAATCAAAAAATGTCACATGATATGGCCATCATCATCTTGTGCTTTTCATCTCCATCTCCAAAGCATTGTCATGATCTCCATCGTCACCCGTTCGACACCTTGATCTCCATCGTAGCGTCGTGGTTGTCTCGCCAACTATTGCTTCTACAAATATCCCTAACGCATAGTGATAAAGTAAAGCAATTACATGGCCTTTGCATTTCATACAATAAAGAGACAACCATAAGGCTCCTGCCAGTTGTCAGATATCCTACAAAACATGATCATCTCATACAATAATGGTTATCACATCATGTCTTGACCATATCACATCACAACATGCCCTGCAAAAACAAGTTAGGCGTCCTCTACTTTGTTGTTGCAAGTTTTACATGGCTGCTATGGGCTTCTAGCAAGAACCGTTCTTACCTACGCATCAAAACCACAACGGTGATTTATCAAGTTTGCTGTTTTAACCTTCAACAAGGACCGGCCACAGTCAAATTCAATTCAACTAAAGTAGGAGAAACAGATACCCACCAACCACCTTTATGCAAAACTAGTTGCATGTCTGTCGGTGGAACCAGTCTCATGAACGTGGTCATGCAAGGTTTGTCCGGGCCGCTTCATCCAACAACATCGCTGAAGCAAAATAAGACATTGGTGGTAAGCAGTATGACGATCACCGCCCACAACTCTTTGTGTTCTACTCATTCATATCATCTACGCATAGACCTGGCTCAGATGCCACTATTGGGAAATGTAGCATGCAATTGCAAAAAAATCCTATGATCATGCAAGATCTGTCTAGGAGATGCATAGCAACAAGAGGGGGAGAGTGTGACCACGTACCCTCGTAGAGCAAAAGCAGAAGCGTTTGACAACGCGGTCGATGTAGTCGAACTTCTTATAGATCCGACCGATCAAGCACCAAACTCCGAGTTCTGCACACATTCAGCTCGATGATGTCCCCCGTCCTATTGATCCAGCAAAGGTGTCGAGCAAGAAGATGAGTTCCGTCAGCACGATAGCATGGTGACGGTGATGGTGAAGTGATCCGCGCAGGGCTTCGCCTAAGCACTAGGAAGATATGACCGAAGGCGTAAACTATGGAGGGGGCGCCGCACACGGCTAACAATTGTTGGTGTGTCTTCTAGGCGCCCCCTCCCCACATATATATTGGTGGGAGGGAGAGAGGGTCCTCCCCCAATTCGGCCACCCCCCTTTCCTTATTTCCAAAGAGACAGAGGTAAGGGGGAAGGGAGAAAGGAAAGGGGGGGGGGGCGAACCCCCGTTGCTCCTTCCCCAATTCGGCCACATGCCTAAGGGGGGCGCTCCACCCCTTGTGGGTTGGTGTGCTCCCCGCTTATGGCCCATATGGCCCATATCTCCCCCCGGTACTCTGATAAATACCCGATACGATCCGAAACACTTCTGGTATCAGAATACTATCATCCTATGTATCAATCTTTACTTATCGACCATTTCGAGACTCCTCTTCATGTCCATGATCTCATCCGGGACTCTGAACAACATTTGGTAACCAAATCACATAACTCATATAATACTAAATGGTCATCGAATGTAAAGCATGTGAACCCTATGGGTTAGAGAACTATGTAGACATGACAGAGACACCTCTCCGGTAAATAACCAATAGCAGAACCTGGATGCTCATAATGGCTCCTACATATTCTACGAAGATCTTTATCGGTCAAACTATTATGACAACATACATTATTCCCTTTGTCAACAGTGTGTTACTTGCCCGAGATTCGATCGACGGTATCTTCATACCTAGTTCAATCTAGTTACCGACAAGTCTCTTTACTCGTTCTGTAATACATCATCTCACAACTAACTCATTAGTAACTTTGCTTGCAAGGCTTCTTATGATGTGCATTACCGAGAGGGGCCAAAGATACCTCTCCGATACTCGGACTGACAAATCCTAATCTCGATTTATGCCAACCCAAAAAACACCTTCGGAGATACCTGTAGAGCATCTTTATAATCACCTAGTTACGTTGTGATGTTTGATAGCACACAAGGTATCCCTTCGGTATCCGAGAGTTGCATAATCTCATAGTCGAAGGAATATGTATTTGACATGAAGAAAGCAATAGCAATAAAAATGAACGATCAATATGCTAAGCTAACTGTCGGGGAAAACAGACAGGGGTATGTATTTTCCCCTAACTCGTGCATAGACAAGCCAAGGCCTTGCCGAGGTATGAGGAGTATGGATCAAGAGGACCAAGATCAAGCTAGAGAAGCAAGGCACCACCAGGAGAAAAGCCTCCCTTGCCGGGCAGGCGAGCTCGGCAGGGGGCGAGGTCACCCCCGGAAGAAGACGTCCAAGACGTCGCGGCAGGGCCTTCCGGGACACACAGAAGTAAAACCACCTGACCAACTACTCCACCACGAGCCACATCGTCAATCAGTGCGGTGTCAAGCCGCAACTTGACTAAGTGGCAGCCATTCGCCACATGGTAGCCTCTCCCTACATGAAATACCTGCAGATGACACTCGTCCTGTGATGTGTTGAGCGAGCAGGCATGGAGCTGGCGAGATAGCCTGGCAAGCCATACCAGACAACCAACGATGTGACATTGAGTGGTGCATTTAATGCACCTTGTTAGCCTGCAGAGGTAGGTATGATAGCACTGTTTGCTATCTTATCAGTCCATAATAACTACTTTGCCATTGTGGTAACCCCTTGATCTATGAAAGGAGGCCCATGGAAACCGTAGAAAGGTTTATAAGGTTGGATAACTCACACCCCCATACGCGCATGGCCACTGCCGCCCTGAGGCAACCCTTGTCGGGCAAGTGTACTATGCTCCACCACCACCTTTCCACCATCAATCCACGAAAGCAGGAGTAGGGTTTTACGCCTCGTGGCGGCCTGAACCTAGGTAAAAATTCCTGCGTGATCTCTGTCGTACTACACCATGCTCTTCTGCTCTTTGTGCAACGCGATGCCCTCTTGCTGAACTAGCAAGCGGCCTTCTGGTCCCATAGGTGGCCATGGTTTCCTGCGACATCTTTGGCGCCCCAGGTAGGGGGACCACTTGCGCGAACCTGGAGGCGTGTGCAATGCGCTCTATCCGTGGTTGTCCGCTCAAAGCTTATGGCATTTGCGGTGCCCTCGAAGACACGGAAACTAAGTGGGGTCATCCCGGTGCCACATTGCTCGCCTCCACGCCTCGTCGCAGCCACGGCTGCGATGAAGATCACCGCTGGAGATAATATGCTTGCCTCGGTGGCCCATTCGGGCACCGTCCGGGGAAAGGATACAAGACGTGCTGGAGCAAGCTCCCTCGTCACCGTCCCTTCCCTTTGTCAGCAGTTAAGCTGCTTTAGCCATGTCGTCGTCAAGGTCGATGATTACCGCGACGCTCGGTCTAGAATTCCTCCCATTTCAGGAAATCCTGAGTAAAGCGCTGGTATGAATCTGTTGGTTGATGCCTCGCAAGCACGGCTCAGCGAGGCTGACTGCATTGGCATGATCCATGTGACGGTAGCCGCCCAGCTGACTTGAAGAAAAGGGGCAGGAAAAAGGGGGGACCAGAGGAGCCTGGCGCTGTATTCCGAGGCCTGCCAGCCACACGAGACACGTGTCGGTCCCTGCCGGGAGCGAAGAAACTGCCTGATTGGCTTCCACTCCTATGGGCGTCGCTAGCGCACCAAGCGCACGTGGCCCGGCAGAGGAGAATGAAGCCTAAAACAAAAGCCAAGTCTACATTATCGCTTCTCGTTGATGCAACTTTGGGTTTTCATGGTTGTTTATCCCTTGACTTTAGTGAGTGTTCATAGGTGAAAATCCGCATGCGATGGAACCTTGGTTAGTTTCTTTGATCTCTCCATCGTCCTATCCCGAGCCAGCGTCACAGGTCGAGAGGCTGTGTCAAGAGCTACCTAGGAATAACTTGTCGGGACACATCCACGCCAAAATGACTGTTAAGGGCTAGACCCTTACGACAATCACGGCAATATAATACAGGCAGGCATCCAGAGCAGATATAGGGTTGAATCATATGAATACAAACATACAAAGCTCAACGCATTTAAAGATTTAACAGAAGATATCAGTTCCATGTGAACACTAGAGACAAAGAGACTAAACACAATAATACACGTCGTGTTTCATTACAGGGAGATGCGGGAGCAACAACGGCCCAATACTGGTCTAGGCACCAGGTGAAGCTGTTCAGACGTGAAGGATCATGTCGGCCCAGGGAGTGGCTTTCTCCTTGGTGGTTACGACATCAGCGCCCGTTGGCGGCTTTTGAATCCATCGTCAAGGTCGGGGTCTGGATGGCGGCAGGCAATATTACTCTAGACCATGAAGAGGGCATCGCGGCCAAGCCTCCGGGACTCGGTTGCGAAGCGCTTGGCCCTTACCTCCTCAAGGACCTTCAGCTTGTTGATCAGCTCGTTGAAGAAGACTCCCAGCTTGCTGCTTGGGACCTCCTGCTTGCTGGTCGAGAAGACTGGGCCATCCATGCCCATCACCGCAGCTTGGGCGCCGGGGTGCTCGGTGTTGTCAATCAGGCTCTTGATCCAGAGGTTGACCTTCTTGGACTGATTCTTCAGCTTGTCCTCTGCATCCTGCCAGAGACACTTGGCGGTGTCCAGATCCTTGGTCAGCAGCTGTTCGCAGGACTCGCAGGACTCAGCCATGCTTTCCAAGGTGTCGATCCTGGCCTTCAGGTCCCTAATGGTGCCATTGGCACTGTCAAGGCTCTGGGTCTTGGAGAAGAGCTGTGATTGGGCATCAGTCAAGAGGACCCCCGCCTTCCGTGCTTCTTCCTTGAGTGTCTCCACCTCCTTGATGCTCCCGGCTGATACGTGTCCAATGTATCTATAATTTTTGATTGCTCCATGCTATATTATCTACTGTTTTGGGCAATATTGGGATTTATTTTCCACTTTTATATTACTTTTGGGACTAACCTATTAACCGGAGGCCCAGCCCAGATTTGCTGTTTTATGCCTATTTCAGTGTTTCGAAGAAAAGGAATATCAGATGGAGTCGAAACGGAACGAAATCAACTAGAGAAGTTATTTTTGGAAGGAAACACACCTGATGGACTTGGACCCCCGTGGCTCCTCCGACGTCCTCCCTGCACCCATATATACCCACGTGACCTAAAACTTCTAGAACACAAGATAGATCGGGAGTTCCGCCGCCAGAAGCCTCCGTAGCCACCAAAAGTCAATCGGGACCCTGTTTCGGCACCCTGCCGGAGGGGGGAAGCCTCACCGGTGGCCATCTTCATCATCCCGGTGCTCTCCATGACGAGGAGGGAGTAGTTCTCCCTCGGGGCTGAGGGTATGTACCAGTAGCTATGTGTTTGATCTCTCCCTCTCGTGTTCTTGATTTGGCACGATCTTGATGTATCGCGAGCTTTGCTATTATAGTTGGATCTTATGTTTCTCCTCCCCATCTTCTCTCTTGTAATGAATTGAGTTTCCCCTTTGGAGTTATCTTATCGGATTGAGTCTTTAAAGACTTGAGAACACTTGATGTATGTCTTGCAGTGGATATCTGTGGTGACAATGGGATACCGCGTGCCATTTGATGTATGTTTTGGTGACCAACTTGCGGGTTCATGAACCTATGCATAGGGTTTGGCACACGTTTTCATCGTGATTCTCGGGTAGAAACTTTGGGGCACTCTATGAGGTTCTATGTGTTGGTTGAATAGATGAATCTGAGATTGTGTGATGCATATCGTATAATCATACCCATGGATACTTGAGGTGACATTGGAGTATCTAGGTGACATTAGGGTTTTGATTGATTTGTGTCTTAAGGTGTTATTCTAGTACGAACTCTAGGGCTGTTTGTGACACTTATAGGAATAGCCCACCGGATTGATTGGAAAGAATAACTTTGAGGTGGTTTCATACCCTACCATAATCTCTTCGTTCGTTCTCCGCTATTAGTGACTTTGGAGTGACTCTTTGTTGCATGTTGAGGGATAGTTATGTGATCCAATTTTGTTAGTATTGTTGAGGGAACTTACACTAGCGAAAGCATGAACCCTAGGCCTTATTTCCACACATTGCAATACCGTTTACGCTCACTTTTATCACTTGCTACGTTGCTGTTTTTATTATTTCAGATTACAAAAACTATTATCTACTATCCATATACCACTTGTTTCACCATCTCTTCACCGAACTAGTGCACCTATACAATTTCCCATAGTATTGGGTGTGTTGGGGACACAAGAAACTCTTTGTTATTTGGTTGCAGGGTTTCTTGAGAGAGACCATCTTCATCCTATGCCTCCTACGGATTGATAAACCTTAGGTCATCCACTTGAGGGAAATTTGCTACTGTCCTACAAACCTCTGCACTTGGAGGCCCAACAACGTCTACAAGAAGAAGGTTGTGTAGTAGACATCAAGCTCTTTTCTGGCGCCGTTGCCGGGGAGGTGAGTGCTTGAAGGTATATCTTTAGATCTTGTAATCGAGTCTTTTAGTTTCTTGTTTTATCACTAGTTTAGTTTATAAAAGAAAACTACAAAAAAATGGAATTGAGTTTGTCTCATACGCTTCACCTTTTTAATATCTTTCGTGAGTATGATGGAAAGGATAATTGTGCTCAAGTGCTAGAAGAAGAAATCTATAAAATGTTTGGCACTAAATATTTGAATGATGATCATGATTGCAATGTTTCTAGTATGAATTCCTTGAATATCCATGACGCTAATGATATGCAAAGCCACAAGCTTGGGGAAGCTATGTTTGATGAAGATGATATTTTTTGTCCCCCAAGTTTTGATGAGCAAATTTATTATGATGAAAGCATGCCTCCTATATATGATGATTATTGTGATGACACATATGCTTTAAAGAATAATAATAACCATGAAACTTGTCATCTTGATCTTAATTTTCAATCACATGATAGTTATTTTGTTGAGTTTGCTCCCACTATTATTCATGAGAAGAATTTTGCTTATGTGGAGAGTAGTAAAATTTCTATGCTTGTAGATCATGAAAAGAATGCTTTAGGTGCTGGTTATATTGTTGAATTCATTCATTATGCTAATGAAAATTATTATGAGGGAGGAATATATGCTTGTAGGAATTGCAATAATATCAACTTCCCTCTCTATGTGCTTAAAATTTTGAAGTTATGCTTGTTTTACCTTCCTATGCAAGTTTATTATTGTTCCCATAAATTGTTTTCTCACAAAATCCCTATGCATAGGAAGTGGGTTAGGCTTAAATGTGCTAGTTATACTCTTCATGATGCTCTCTTTATGTTTCAATTCTTATCCTTTATGTGAGCATCGTTGAAATCATCATGCCTAGCTAGGGGCATTAAACGATAGCACTTGTTGGGAGGCAACCCAATTTTATTTTTGTTCCTTGCTTTTTGATACTGTTTAGTAATAAATAACTCATCTAGCCTCTTTTTAGATGTGGTTTTATATGTTTAATTAGTGTTTGTGCCAAGTAGAACCTTTGGGAAGACTTGGGGGAAGTCTTGTTGATCATGCTGTCGAAAACAGAAACTTTAGCGCTCACTAGAATTCCTGCCATTTTTATTTGGAGAGTGATATTTAGTTAATTATTTTTTCAGATGATTAATAGATAAATTACTCAGGTCCAGCAATTTATTTGAGAATTTTATGAGTTCCAGAAGTATACGTTTGATCCAGATTACTACAGACTGTTCTGTTTTTGACAGATTATGTTTTTCATGTGTTGTTTACTTATTTTGATGAATCTATGGCTAGTAAAAGAGTTTATAAACCATAGAGAAGTTGTAATACAGTAGGTTTAACACCAATATAAATAAATAATGAGTTCATTACAGTACCTTGAAGTGGTGATTTATTTTCTTATACTAACGGAGCTCACGAGTTTTCTACTTTAAGTTTTGTGTTGTGAAGTTTTCAAGTTTTGGGTAAGGATTCCATGGACTATGGAATAAAGAGTGGCAAGATCCTAATATTGGGGATGATCAAGGCACCCCAAGGTAATATTCAAGGATAGCCAAGAGCCTAAGCTTGGGGATGCCCCGGAAGGCATCCCCTCTTCCGTCTTCGTTCATCGGTAACTTTACTTGGAGCTATATTTTTATTCGCGACATGATATGTGTTTTGCTTGGAGCGTCAATTTATTTTGTTAGTATTTGCTTGCTGTTATTTAGAACAATTTTTTGCATCTTTTATTTCAATAAAAGTGGCATTGATAGCCTTTACTGTGCCTATTTTAGAAGTCCACATGTTGCTGTTTGAAAACAGAAGGTTTACCTCTGTTGCAATAATTCCCTAGAAAAGTCATAAAGTGATAAAATGTTGAAACCTTTTGCATATTAAGCTCTGATATATTTACTACAGTGGGAATTTTCTTTCATAATTTTTGGAGCTATGGAAGTATGGATGTTGCAGCATTCTTTACAGACTATCCTGTTTAGGCAGATTGCTGTTATGTTTGCATTATTTGCATATGTTTGCTTCTTTAATGATTCTATTTGAGGATAAGACTATTAAATATGCAGAGGAATTTAGATGCAATGTTGAATAATAATTTTAGTGATTTTCTACAGTAGAGTATGATAAGGTTTTTGCAATGGTTTATACTAACTTATCTCACGAGTCCTTGTTGAGTTTTGTGTGGATGAAGCTTTTGAGATTTAGGGAGACCTTGATATGAGAGGAATTAAGGAGACACAAAAGCTCAAGCTTGGGGATGCCCAAGGCACCCCAAGATAATATTTCAAGAAATCTCAAGCATCTAAGCTTGGGGATGCCCTGGTTGGCATCCCACCTTTCTTCTTCAACAATTATCAGTTAGTTTTGGTTGATCCTAAGTTTTTGCTTCTTCACATGATGTTTGCTATTCTTAGATGTCATTTTATTTTTCTTTGCTTGTTGTTTGAATAAAATACCAAGATCTGAAATTATTAAATGTTAGAGAGTCTTCACATAGTTGCATAATTATTCGACTACTCATTGATCTTCACTTACATCTTTCGGAGTAGTTTGTCATTTGCTCTAGTGCTTCTCTTATATCTTTTAGAGCATGATGGTAGTTTTATTTTGAAGAAATAGATGATCTCTCATGCTTCACTTATATTATTTTGAGAGTCTTAAATAGCATGGTAATTTGCTTAAAATCCTAATATGGTAGGTATTCAAGAATAATAAAATTCTCTTATGAGTGTGTTGAATACTATGAGAAGTTTGATACTTGATAATTGTTTTGAGATATGGAGATGGTGATATTAGAGTCATGATAGTTCAGTGGTTATGAATTTGAGAAATACTTGTGTTGAAGTTTGTGATTCCCGTAGCATGCACGTATGGTGAACCATTATGTAACGAAGTCGGAGCATGATTTATTTATTGATTGTCTTCCTTATGAGTGGCGGTCGGGGACGAGCGATGGTCTTTTCCTACCAATCTATCCCCTTAGGAGCATGCGCGTAGTACTTTGTTTTGATAACTAATAGATTTTTGCAATAAATATGTGAGTTCTTTATGACTAATGTTGAGTCCATGGATTATACGCACTCTCACCCTTCCACCATTGCTAGCCTCTCTAGTACCGCACAACTTTCGCCGGTACCATAAACCCACCATATACCTTCCTCAAAACAGCCACCATACCTACCTATCATGGCATTTCCATAGCCATTCCGAGATATATTGCCATGCAACTTTCCACCGTTCCGTTTATTATGACACGCTCCATCATTGTCATATTGCTTAGCATGATCATGTAGTTGACATAGTATTTGTGGCAAAGCCACCGTTCATAATTCTTTCATACATGTCACTCATGATTCATTGCATATCCCGGTACACCCCCGGAGGCATTCATATAGAGTCATCTCTGTTCTAGTATCCAGTTGTATCATCGAGTTGTAAATAAATAGAAGTGTGATGATCATCATTAATAGAGCATTGTCCCAAAAAAAGAGAAAGGCCAAATAAAAAAAGGAAAGGCCAAATAAAAAAGGAGAAAGGCCATAAAAAAGAAAGGCCAAATAAAAAAATAAAAATAATAAAAATAATAATAAAAAGGGACAATGCTACTATCCTTTTACCACACTTGTGCTTCAAAGCAGCACCATGTTCTTCATATAGAGAGTCTCATATGTTGTCACTTTCATATACTAGTGGGAATTTTACATTATAGAACTTGGCTTGTATATTCCAATGATGGGCTTCCTCAAGTTCCCTAGGTCTTCGTGAGCAAGAAAGTTGGATGCACACCCATAGTTTCTTTTGTTGAGCTTTCATACACTTATAGCTCTAGTGCATCCGTTGCATGGCAATCCCTACTCACTCACATTGATATCTATTGATGGGCATCTCCATAGCCCGTTGATACGCCTAGTAGATGTGAGACTATCTTCTACCTTCTTGTCTTCTCCACAACCACCATTCTATTCCACCTATAGTGCTATGTCCATGGCTCACGCTCATGTATTGCGTGAAGATTGAAAAAGTTTGAGAACATCAAAAGTATGAAACAATTGCTTGGCTTGTCATCGGGGTTGTGCATGATTTAAATATTTTGTGTGGTGAAGATGGAGCATAGCCAGACTATATGATTTTGTAGGGATAACTTTCTTTGGCCATGTTATTTTGAGAAGACATGATTGCTTAGTCAGTATGCTTGAAGTATTATTAATTTTATGTCAATATGAATTTTTGTCTTGAATCTTTCGGATCTGAATATTCATATCACAAGTAAGAAGAATTACATTGAAATTATGCCAACTAGCACTCCGCATCAAAAATTCTGTTTTTATCATTTACCTACTCGAGGACGAGCAGGAATTAAGCTTGGGGATGCTTGATACGTCTCCAACGTATCTATAATTTTTTATTGCTCCATGCTATATTATCTACTGTTTTCGGCAATATTGGGCTCTATTTTCCACTTTTATATTACTTTTGGGACTAACCTATTAACCGGAGGCCCAGCCCAGATTTGTTGTTTTATGCCTATTTCAGTGTTTCGAAGAGAAGGAATATCAGACGGAGTCGAAACGGAACGAAATCAACTGGAGAAGTTATTTTTGGAAGGAAACACACATGATGGACTTGCACCCCCATGGCTCCTCCAACGTCCTCCCTGCACCCATATATACCCACGTGACCTAAAACTTCCAGAACGCAAGATAGATCGGGAGTTCCGCTGCCAGAAGCCTCCGTAGCCACCAAAAGTCAATCGGGACCCTGTTCCGGCACCCTGCCGGAGGGGGGAACCCTCACCGGTGGCCATCTTCATCATCCCGGTGCTCTCCATGATGAAGAGGGAGTAGTTCTACCTCGGGGCTGAGGGTATGTACCAGTAGCTATGTGTTTGATCTCTCTCTCTCTCTCGTGTTATTGATTTGGCACGATCTTGATGTATCGCGCGCTTTGCTATTATAGTTGGATCTTATGTTTCTCCTTCCCCTCTTCTCTCTTGTAATGAATTGACTTTCCCCTTTGGAGTTATCTTATCGGATTGAGTCTTTAAATACATGAGAACACTTGATGTATGTCTTGCTGTGGATATCTGTGGTGACAATGGGATACCGCGTGCCACTTGATGTATGTTTTGGTGACCACCTTGCGGGTTCATGAACCTATGCATAGGGGTTGGCACACGTTTTCGTCGTGATTCTCCGCTAGAAACTTTGGGGCACTCTATGAGGTTCTATTTGGTGGTTGAATAGATGAATATGAGATTGTGTGATGCATATCGTATAATCATACCCATGGATACTTGAGGTGACATTGGAGTATCTAGGTGACATTAGGGTTTTGATTGATTTGTGTCTTAAGGTGATATTCTAGTATGAACTCTAGGGTTGTTTGTGACACTTATAGGAATAGCCCACCGGATGGATTGGAAAGAATAACTTTGAGGTGGTTTCGTACCCTACCATAATCTCTTTGTTCCTTCTCCGCTATTAGTGACTTTGGAGTGACTCTTTGTTGCATGTTGAGGGATAGTTATGTGATCCAATTATGTTAGTATTGTTGAGGGAACTTACACTAGCGAAAGTATGAACCCTAGGCCTTATTTCCACACATTGCAATACCGTTTACGCTCACTTTTATCACTTGCTACCTTGCTATTTTTATTATTTCAAATTACAAAAACTATTATCTACTATCCATATACCACTTGTTTCACTATCTCTTCGCCGAACTAGTGCACCTATACAATTTACCATGGTATTGGGTGTGTTGGGGACACAAGAAACTCTTTGTTATTTGGTTGCAGGGTTGCTTGAGAGAGACCATCTTCATCCTACGCCTCCTACGGATTGATAAACCTTAGGTCATCCACTTGAGGGAAGTTTGTTACTGTCCTACAAACCTCTGCACTTCGAGGCCCAACAACGTCTACAAGAAGAAGGTTGTGTAGTAGACATCACCGGCAAGGTCCTCATTCAGCTTAACCACCTGCCGGTCGAGATCAATTTTGGCGGCGGATGCAACAACCAAATCTTTAGTGAGCTTCTTCAACTGAGCAGCAGAATCAGTGGCAAGGGTATCCAGTGCAGCTTTATGCTTGTCATCCAATTCCTTGGTGCGTTGTTGCATGAGAGCCTCTAGATCTTCATGGCTTCGATTTTCTCCTCCCGGAGGGAGATCTCTTGCTCTCTGGCATCTAGAGATGTCTTGCGGTCCGCCAGGCGCGCCTCGCGGGCCATGGCATCCTCCCCGTCATCAGGAGCGTCTCTTGCTACCTCGGGAGCACCTTGAATTGCTTGTCGCGCCATTCGCGCAGCTCCAAGCATTTGTCCTTCATCTTTTGGCCACCATGCCGGCGGACTCGCGCCGCTCCTTGAGCTCCTGCCACTTCTGATTGTGGCAGGCCTGCATCTCCTTCACGCCCGCCACCATAGAATCCATGAAAGACAAATCCATTGTGATGGCGGCTGAGTCGTCGACCTCTCCAGCTCCCAGGTACAGCAATGCCAGGAGGCGTTGAAGCTCTTCATCGAGCTCCGCGTCCGTCGTCAAAGACAGTCCGGGGGCTTTGGTTTCAGCCAACGACAACACCATGGCCAGCGTGTCTAAGGAGGGCGGAGGAGCCTCGGTGACGATCGCAGAGGAGCAGAGTGGATCCATGCACTACTAGGGAAAAGCCTAGCAGTAGTGCGGGTTTTGGGTGTATCAGTAGCGCGGGCGCCCGCGCTATTGATATGGCGCCACAGCTAACTTGTAGCAGTAGCGCATGTTGACACGCGCTACTGCTATACATGGTTAGCTGTAGCGTGCATTGCAGTACAACGCTACTGCTAATTATCTGTAGCAGGTCTTATATCCCGCGCTACTACTATTACTTTCAAAGCAAAAAAAATATCTCGATCCCGTGCATGTTGTCAATGGCAATGGTTGTTCGATCCAGCGATGGTTGGGGTCGCCGGAGGAATGAACGAGCAGCGGCAGACCAGATCCGGCGGTGGCTGTTGGAGGAGGACCTGTTTCCATGGAAGAGCAAGGCAGCGGCGTGGGGCTCCTCTTCCCGACCATGCCAGATATGGTCGTCCATGGCGACTACCAGCACGGGCATGGACATGGGATTGTGAGTCAAACCAGAGGGAGAGAGAGAAAAGAAAACCAAGGGAGAGAGGAAGGAGATGGAGGGAGTAGCGGGGCTGGTCACCGGTGGTTAGGTCTCCGGCATGGTGGCGCGAGGCGGCGTCCTCCTAGACGCCGGTGGAAGACCGGCGAGCTCCTAGACGCCGGTGGCGCGAGGCGACGCCCTCTTTCGTTGCCATGGAGGAGGAGGGGCGCATGGGCAAGAGGTCAATGTGTGTAACGCCCCGAGACCGTTGCGCCAGGTGTCTTCTAGTTATTCGTTGTTGTTGCCTTGTCTTTTGCTTGCGTTTTGCATCTTGCCATGTCATCATCCACCTTGCATCATCATGTTTTCAAAACTTGCATCCGTCCCGGCCTCCCCGTTCCTTCCGTTGTTCGTTCTGAGTCTAGACACCCTTGCACGCGCCCGCGGCACGTCCGAAATATTATTTTATAAGTGGTTGGAAAATGTTCTCGGAATGGGTTGAAAGTTGGCGTGTGGTCTTATTATAGTGTAGATAGACCGCCTGTCAAGTTTCATCGCATTTGGAGTCCGTTTGACGCCCCAACAGATAACTAAAGCGGCAATATAGTCGGTCTAACGTCGGACATTTTCGGTCTCCGGAAACAGTCACCGGGCCTCTCCTCTTCTCTCTTCTCAGCCCTTTGCCTTCTGCACTACCTCTCACCACCAGGCCCTACCTAACCTCTCTCGTCAGCCCGCGGACCTCCTCCCGCGCGCATCCGAAATCTGTCCCGGACCCGTCCCAGACTGTCACCACCGTTGTGTCCGGATCATCCCCAAACATCTACAAAACGTCACCGTTTTCTTATTTGGACTTCCTAACATATTTTTCTCGACCGCCCGAATACGATCAGAGGGACGAGGTAGCCCCTAACCTAAACTGTGATGTATATATACTCCACTTCTAGTCTATTTTGGAAAAACCCTAAAATCAAGGAGAGCTGTCCCATCTCGCCGCCACTCCACCTAAATCCTCTCGGGATCCCCTCCACAGCCTCCTCCCACCTCTCTTCGGATCCAGATTCAGCCAACCACCACAAGCTCTTCCCAGCCGATCTGGACCACCGGATCTCAGTTCCGACGACCCAGAGAGTCTCTACAGCCCCAGCTTCTCCCAGCTCCCGCATGGGCCGAGAGCCTCCTCCCGCTCGACCGCGTTGGCGAGCGCCACCGCCGGAGATGCCCCGTCCGCCGCCCGAACCTGCCAAGATGAGCAGATGAGTCGCCGCCTGTCTCCTTTTCTCCCTTGTTTTTCCTCTCTTTCCTCCTCTAACCTCTCCCTCTCGTTTGATTCCTTCTCTGCCAGGAAACAAAAGGGGCTCGCGCCCTGATGCCGTGGCCACCGGCGACCCAAGCCGTTGTGTGCCCTCTGCTTCCCGTCTCCTACCTCGCTGTCCAGACACCGCAGGCCGTCCTCGTTTCCCCTCTCCTTCCCATTCTATCTCCCTCCTTCTGGTTCTTATCTATCTCTCTCATGTTGCTTTCTCTCTTCCTCTATCACGAACAGGAGGCAAACGCCATGGACGACCTCCCCGCGTCCCTTCCCAAGGGTTCCCGGCCCGCCTCCTCCGGCCACCTCCCCGCCGCGTCGCCCGTCGGATCCGCCCTTCTGCTCCATCCCGCCGTTCGCCGGAATCCCTGTGTCCCCGCCGTTGACTGCGTCCCTGCCGCCGTCTTCTGTTGCGTCTTTGAACGAGCGTTGACCTCGCCCGCTCGAGCCCTGCCTTCAACCGCACGCGCCTGGGTCGCTCCCCCTGTTGCCAGATCCGGCACAGCTCCTCCCTTGCCGGCCTCTCACGTGAACTGGGCCTTGGCCCATGGTGAGACGCCCCCAGCAGCGCCTCTTCTTTTTTTTCTCTCAGTTGGCCCAACTTGCACCAGATTCGGCCCATAGATGTTTTTTTAGTTCTGTGAATTTACTAATTTTCCTTCACATGCATAATTACAGAATATGCCATCATTTTTAAACTGCTCACACCTAAATAACCATGCATCGGATTTAAACAAACTTAATATGAAAGTTGCTTAGAATTTTGTCTAGTTTAATAATATGCAACTTTCACCTATGTTTAAAATGTTTAAAATGCTGTTTGTTTAAATTTGCTTAAATAACTTGCTAAAATGATTAAATTCATATCTAAATAACCGTAGCTCCAAACCTAACAAACTTTATATGTAAATGGGGTAGAAAAATGCCTAGTTTAACATGGTGACCTTTCTTTGCATGTTTAACAACCCTAAAATTGTGTTTAGGGAAGAATAGTACCAAACCTAATATATGCATATGAGGTTTTTCCAGAAATGTTGTTTTGTTGTTCCGGCCTCATTTAAACTTGCCTAGATAGGTAGTTATCATTTGCTTCACCCCCTTGCCATGCTAACCAACATTTAATATTGTTGAGTACCTAACGAGAGAGAACTAAATAAGTCATGTGGTGTTTTTCTTCAATATGCAACTCCGTGGCATATTGAGCTCCACTTAATTTGTTGTGTTGTTTGTTGCACGTTGCCATGCCATGCTTCATTAAACCGGGCATGCATCATACTTGGTTGTGCATCATGCCATGTTTATGTGATGGTTGTTTACTATGTTGTGTGCTTCTTTCCGGTGTTGCTTCTTCGGGTTGGTTCCGATAATGTCGCGTTTGTGAGGACCCGTTCGACTACGTCCGTTTGTCTTCTTCATGGAATCGTTCTTCTTCCTTGCGGGATTTCAGGCAAGATGACCATACCCTCGAAATCACTTCTATCTTTGCTTGCTAGTTGCACGCTCTTTTGCTATGCCTATGCTGCGATACCTACCACTTGCTTATCATGCCTCCCATGTTGTTGAGCCAAGCCTCTAACCCACCTTGTCCTAGCAAACCGTTGTGTGGCTATGTTACTGCTTTGCTCAGCACCTCTTATAGCGTTGTTAGTTGCAGGTGAAGATTAGAGCTTGTTCCATATTGGAACATGGATATTTTGTTGGGATATCACAATATCTCTTATTTAATTAATGCATCTGTATACATGGTAAAGGGTGGAAGGCTCAGCCTTATGCCTGGTGTTTTGTTCCACTCTTGCCGCCCTAGTTTCCGTCATATCGGTGTTATGTTCCCGGATTTTGCATTCCTTATGCGGTTGGGTTATAATGGGAACCTCTTGACAGTTCGCCTTGAATAAAACACCTCCAGCAATGCCCAACCTTGGTTTTACCATTTGCCACCTAGCCTCTTTTTCCCTTGGGAGTCGCGCTCCCAAGGGTCATCTTTATTTTAACCCCCCGGGCCAGTGCTCCTCTGAGTGTTGGTCCGACCGAGTAGACTGCGGGGCCACCTCGGGGCAACTTGAGGGTTGGTTTTACTCGCAGGATGTCTCATCTGAGTGTGCCCTGAGAACGAGATATGTGCAGCTCCTATCAAGATTTTTCAGCACATTCGGGCGGTGTTGCTGGACTTGTTTTACCATTGTCGAGGATGTCTTGTAACCTGGATGCCGAGTCTGATCGGAATGTCTTGGGAGAAGGAATATCCTTCGTTGACCGTGAGAGCTTGTGATGGGCTAAGTTGGGACACCCCTGCAGGGTTTTGAACTTTCGAAAGCCATGCCCGCGGTTATGGGCAGATGGGAATTTGTTAATGTCTCGTTGTAGAAAACCTGAAGTGGATCTTAATTAAAATACATCAACCGCGTGTGTTACCGTGATGGTCTCTTCTCGGCGGAGTCCGGGAAGTCAACACGGTGTTGGAGTAATGCTTGACGTAGGTTGTTCTAGGATCACTTCTTCATCATAGTTGTTCGATCGTGCTTTGCCTTCTCTTCTCGCTCTCTTTTGCGTATGTTAGCCACCATATATGCTAGACGCTTGCTGCAGCTCCACTTTTGCGTATCTTACCTGACTCTTCTTATTTTCCTGGAGCTATCCTCAAATTTCTTTTCAAAGTTTGACGTAAGAATGATTTACCATCAGTCTAATGCCTTTCTCCAAGATCGGTTAAATTCTTTTCATCGTTGGCTCAACCTTTCCATTCTTCATTCCGGAGTGTCTAAATAATTCATGGTGGTGTTTCTCGTCGTCATTCTCGGATTTTGAAGACCGAAGAAGAGTTTCTCTTTAATCTTGCTCCATTCTCTTCCAAGATTCGTGATTCTAGCTTGTTGCCATCCTCTCGTAATTGTTTTGATCGTGAGAATTCTTTTCACCTATCTGGAGCAATTCAAGAGTCTTCTCAGTTTGTTATCCGGAGTCCATCAATTCAGGTATATTCATTCCAGCTTTCAGTTATCATTCTCCAATCTTACCGGTGCATCGTTCAAGTGATCTATAATTAGTTCGTGATCTCTTCGTTCTCATGTATCTAGATTGTCTCAAGTATCTTCCTTCATTTCACAATTCTTGCCCAGTGATTCATCCCTTTATTTCGTTCATTTTCAATTCATACAGTGGTTCGTTCAAGAGTTCTATTCTTGGGTTATCATATCGATTTATTCGTTGATTCAATCCTCCCGGTGGACCGTCAAAGTCCTTCTCACGTTTATGTTATATCTCTCTTATTCTTTTTCTACAAGAATAAGTAGTGTGACAAATCCGTTGTTTGTCATCAATTTCAATTGGTGAAGGATACGCATAACGTAATTCTTATTCTTGTTCATCCAAGTGATTAATTCCTTATTTCGGAGGTTCATTGAAAAATTCTTGGTTTCTTTTGCTCATCTTTCTTTCCCTGAGTCCAAGATCTCTCAATTATATCACCACGAAGATCCATTTAATCATTACAAGGTTTCACCTTGTGTTTTCAACTTCACTTTCCTTTCGTTTGATCATTCTTTATTATCGGAGTTCTTCATGGAGGCACTACATGATGGTTTATCAAGGATTTATTTTCCTTTTCGAAGTTTTCATCGAGATTCTTTTAAGTAGCTCAAGCATTCTTCATTTTGCAATTCGGAGTGCAATTTTTTTTCTTCCGTATCATTGGAGGTGGTATTACGTCATTCTTGATAATTTGAGTTCATGCTTCATGATTCACATATTGTTAAGAATGAGGTATTTTAAATCCATCAATCTCTTCAGTGGAGTTCTATTGGTTTATATTTCACCTAAAACCTTCCCTAAGGAATGTTGCTATTTATGGTGTTTATCGATGATCCAAGTTTCCTCCTATTCTCACGATGAAAGATGTTTTCATCTCTCCATCGCTCCCAAGCAAGCAATTGTTTTCGTTTGTGGCAGGTTTTCACCTCAAGTTCTCGAGATGTTTTCCTTAAGCCCACAACAAGCTTACTCTTTCGTTGTTGGTTTTCCCAACAACTCCATTCAATCCTTCTTTTTAAGGATGCTCTCTCAAATTCATTTGAGGTAGAACATGTTGTTTTCTTATCCATTCTTTTCATTGCATTCTTTCATTTCTTCCGGAGGCATTGAAAGATGCTCTCTCCACTCATCATCTCATATTGTGAAGATCATGTTCTTTCCTTTTGCTTATCCATTCAACCGGAGTGTCGTGTTTTCATTCGAGCTCTCTCATCTTATCAAGCTTTACCTCCATTCTCAACCGGAGTGCCGTCTAAAATCGTTCTTACCCATTGTGCCATTCTTTCAATAGTTACGGAGTGTTTTCGACTTTGTTCACCTTCTTGGTATTCTTTTCTTGAATTTGTTCAACCTCGCAAGTTTCTTTGGTTTCACTCATTTGTCAAAGAAGCAACTTAGTTTTACCTCTTCTCTCTCTCTTACGTTTTTCCCTCCGGTGCCATTCTAGATCTCGGGACGAGATCCTCTCGTAGTGGTGGAGTGTTGTGGCGCCCCGAGACCGATGTGCCAGGTGTGTTCCAGTTATTTGTCGTCGTTGCCATGTCATTTGCTTGCGTGTTGCATCTTGTCATGTCATCATGTGCATTGCATCATCATGTTTTCAAAACCTGCATCCGTCCGGGTTCCCCCAGTTCTTTCTGTTGTCCGTTCTGAGTCCAGACACACTTGCACGCGCCCGCGGCATGTCCGGATTATTATTTTATAAGTGGCCGGAATATGTTCTTGGAATGGGATGAAAGTTGGCGTGCGGTGTTTTTATGTTGTAGGTAGGGCGCCTGTCAATTTTCGTCACATTTGGAGTTCGTTTGATGCCCCAACGGATAACTATAGCGGCAGTATAGCCGGTCTAACGTCGGACGTTTTCGGTCTCTGAAAACAGTCGCCAGGCCTCCCCCTCTTCTCTTCTATCAGCTCGAGACCGTCTACACAGCCCACTACCTACCGCCAGGACCAACCTAACATCTCTCGTCAGCCCACGGCTCTCCTCGTGCGCGCGTCCGAAAAGCTATCTCGGACCCGACCCGGACAGTCGTCACCAATGGGTCCGGATCATCCCCAAACATCTACAAAGCGTCCCCGTTTTGTTAATTGGACTCCTCTAACCTTTTTTCTCGACCACCCGATTACGATCGGAGGGTCTAATCCCAACCCTATGTTTCCTATTTATAGTGCACCCACTTACTAAATTAGATCTAACCCTAGCCTAACTCTAGACCAACTCCCTCTTTTCCCTGCTCGCGCCGCCACCCAGTCTCCACCTTCCTCGGGATCCTCCCCGACCAATCTAGCCAGCCGACGGCCTTCCCCCAACCTCGGGATCTCCTCCCGATCCACCTGCACCTCTCCTTCCGCGCCCAGCCACTATTTTTTCTCGATCCAAATCCTCTCGTGCTCCCCCCTGCTCCCTCACTCTCGATTGGATCAAGGTAAGGAGCCCCTCGACCCCGCGTCACCGCCAACCTTTGCGCCGGCAAAGCGAACGAGGAGCCAACCAGATGGTCACCGGCCACCCAAGCATCAGCAGCAGATGAGCACCACGGCTCTCCTCTTCCTCCTGTTTTCTTCTTCTCCTCGTCTTCCTCCTCCATCTCTCAACTCCCCTCCTCTGTTTCTTACCGCAGGAACCGGTCGCAGCCGTCGAACACCATGGATTCGCGCCAAGAGCTCTATGATCCCCGAGGACCCCGCCGCCAGGATCCACTTCCTCCTGCCACGTCCAGCGCCACCACTCCTCTCGATCCCCACCAATCAGAGCCCCCACGGCCCTTCTCGACCAGCAGCCCTCGTCGCCCTTGCTCCCGCTCGACTCGTCCGCGAGCTGTCAGCCATGGAGACCACCACGACAAGGCCAGCCCTCGCCGCCCTTCTCCTTTTCCTCCGTCCTTCTTCCACCTCCCTAATCTCTCTGCCGCCATGGATAGGACTTCGATGTCGCCGTCCTCGTGCTACATCGCCCTTGCTGCCGTCACCATGAACCCTCCCCGTTGTCTGCATCTCCTCCGGCAGCGCCGCCGTGCCCGCACGCCTCTGGTGAAGCTCCGGTCAGCCAAGCCGCACCCATTCTTCCCTCCTTTCTTCCCCGTTTCTTCTCCCTGTCTCTCCCCTCTGAACTTTTTCTCGCTGTATTTCTTCGCAGGAAAAGAGCCGTTGTCATTTGTCATTTTGTTCGACTCCCACCATCAGGAACCGGCTTCCCTCGTCAGATATGGTGGATTCTGCCGCCGTACGCCGCCTGCAGGCCCCATATCGTCGAACCTCCCATCAAGCAGCGCCGCCTCGCCCTACTTCCTGTCCCATCCGTGCCAGGCCAGCGCCCGGCCTCTCCTTCCCTTTCTTCGAGCAGCGGTTCAGGATCGAGCGCGCCCGCTCGCCCGCTCGTTGACCGCGCCGTGCGTGGGCCTCCTCCTGCCCACCAAGGCCCGGGCCGCAACCGCAGCATGCATCAGGCCCAGCGGCCTCCCCTCCAACTCATGGGCCTCAGCCCATGGTGAGTGCCCCAGCAGCCTGCAGATTCGGCTCGATGTATTTTTTCCCCTGTCTGCGATTTTAGCAATTAAACCTGAGACTGCAGTTTTGCAGGAAAACCCTTGCACTTCATGCATATAATAACTTCACAACCGTGCATCGGTTTAAAACAAACCTTATATGAAAGTTGCTTAGAATTTTGTCTAGTTTAATAATATTCCACTTTCATCCATGTTTAAAATGTTTAAAATGCTGTTTGAGTAAATTTGCTTAAATGCCATGCTAAAATGCTTTATTTCATAACTAAATAACTGTAGCTCCAAACCTAACAAACTTTATATGTAAATGGGGTAGAAAAATGCCTAGTTTAACATGGTGGCATCACTTTGCATGTTAAACAACTCTAAAATATGGTTTAGGGCAGAACATGACCTAACCTAATATATGCACATGAGGAGTTTTCCGTATTTGTTGTTTGTTGTTCCCGGCCTCTTTTAAACTTGACTAGATAGGTAGTTTTTCTTTGCTTCACCCTCTTGCCATGTTAATCAACAGTTAATCTTGTTGGGTACATAAACGAGAGAGAACTAAA
Organism: Triticum dicoccoides; assembly: GCF_002162155.2. Taxonomy (NCBI): domain Eukaryota; kingdom Viridiplantae; phylum Streptophyta; class Magnoliopsida; order Poales; family Poaceae; genus Triticum; species Triticum dicoccoides. Next base: position 254,650,011 of record NC_041390.1, on the reverse strand, counting down.
TAAGTCATGTGGTGTTTTCTTCAATATGCAACTCCGTTGCATATTGAGCTCCACTTAATTTGTATTGTTGTTTGTTGCACTTTGCCATGCCATGCCATGTATCATTAAACCGGACATGCATCATACTTGGTTGTGCATCATGCCATGTCCATGTGTTGTTTGTTTACTATTTTGTGTGCTTATTTCCGGTGTTGCTTCTTCGGGTTGGTTCCGATAACGTCGCGTTTGTGAGGACCCGTTCGACTACGCCCGTTTGTCTTCTTCATGGACTCGTTCTTCTTCCTTGCGGGATTTCAGGCAAGATGACCATACCCTCGAAATCACTTCTATCTTTGCTTGCTAGTTGCTTGCTCTTTTTCTATGCCTATGCTGCGATACCTACCACTTGCTTATCATGCCTCCCATATTGGTAAGCCAAGCCTCTAACCCACCTTGTCCTAGCAAACCGTTGTTTGGCTATGTTACCGCTTTGCTCATCCCCCTTATAGTGTTGTTAGTTATAGGTGAAGATTGGAGTTTGTTCCATTTTGGAACATAGATATTTGTTGGGATATCACAATATCTCTTATTTAATTAATGCATCTATATACTTGGTAAAGGGTGGAAGGCTCGGCCTTATGCCTGGTGTTTTGTTCCACTCTTGCCGCCCTAGTTTCCATCATATCGGTGTTATGTTCCCGGATTTTGCGTTCCTTACGCGGTTGGGTTATAATGGGAACCCCTTGATAGTTCGCCTTGAATAAAACTCCTCTAGCAATGCCCAACATTGGTTTTACCATTCGCCACCTAGCCTCTTTTTCCCTTGGGTTTCACGGACTCAAGGGTCATCTTTATTTTAACCCCCCCGCCGGGCCAGTGCTCCTTTGAGTGTTGGTCTGAACTAAGCTGCCTGCGGGGCCACCTCGGGGAAACTTGAGGGTTGGTTTTACTCGTAGCTAGTCTCATCTGAGTGTGCCCTAAGAACGAGATATGTGCAGCTCCTATCGGGATTTGTCGGCACATTCGGGCGGTGTTGTTGGACTTGTTTTACCATTGTCGAGGATGTCTTGTAACCGGGATGCCGAGTCTGATCGAATTGTCTTGGGAGAAGGAATATCCTTCGTTGACCGTGAGAGCTTGTGATGGGCTAAGTTGGGACACCCCTGCAGGGATTTGAACTTTCGAAAGCCGTGCCCGCGGTTATGGGCAGATGGGAATTTGTTAATGTCCGGTTGTAGAAAACCTGAAGTTGATCTTAATTAAAATACATCAACCGCGTGTGTAACCATGATGGTCTCTTCTCGGCGAAGTCCGGGAAGTGAACACGGTGTTGGAGTAATGTTTGGCGTAGGTTGTTTTAGGATCACTTCTTGATCATAGTTGTTCGACCGTGCCTTGCCTTCTCTTCTCGCTCTCATTTGCGTATGTTTAGCCACCATATATGCTTGTTGCTTGCTGCAGCTCCACCTCATACCTTTTACCTTACCCATAAGCTTAAATAGTCTTGATCGCGAGGGTGTGAGATTGCTGAGTCCCCGTGACTCACAGATACTTCCAAAACCAGTTTGCAGGTGCCGATGGTACCGAGTAGATGACGCAACCAAGTTCAAGGAGGAGCTCGATGAAGATCTTGTCCTTTGTGTTGTTTTGTTCTAGTTGATCAGTAGTGGAGCCCAGTTGGGGTCGGTCGGGGATCTGTGTAGCTTTTGGGGTAGTCTTCTTTTATTTTGGTTCAATAGTCGGACCTTGATTGTATATGGATGATGTAATGCTTTATTCCTGTATTTGTGTGAAGTGGCGATTGTAAGCCAACTATGTATCTCTTTCCCTTATGTATTACATGGATTGTTTGTGAAGATTACCTCACTTGCGACATTGCTTTCAATGTGGTTATGCCCCTAAGTCGTGCTTCGACACGTGGGAGATATAGCCACATCGAGGGCGTTACACTTCTACTCACCACCGACCAATGCCGACCCAAGGCAGGACCTTGCCAGGTCCACCCCGCTCAGGCCATGACACCGGCAAGACCACTGCTGCATCTGTATACCACGTTGTTGCTTGTTCCATGTCAAGACCATCTCCGTGGATTTACGCCAAGTACCATTACCGCCAAGTACCTCTTCGCAAGAACAAGTACCTCTACCGACGACCTGAACATCTACGTAACGTGTACCACTACCTCCTTCTTTGGAATCGCTAAGAACGACAAGTACCTCGACGCCCGATGCATAGAACTACTACCGTAGCAAGAACGAGACCGGCAAGTTTGAAGACCCCAAGTACCTCTTCAAAATGACCGACTACCACTACTGTCGACCCTCAAAGACCCCGTGCACGTCAAGTTCCTCGTTGTGACCCCGAACACCTACGAAGTGTGTACAACTACGAAGCGAGAACGACTACTTCCACTACGAACATCCCGAGAATGTCTACTTCCCTCAACGTACCCAAACCGCTCCAAGAATGCACCCTTGGAAGGTATAACCCTGAGACGACGTCGTGGAACGAATGCATGTGTGTTGTATGAGATGCCCGTGTTTGCACTGTGCCCGACTTGTTCGTCGCACATCGTCACTCGTTTCCTTGCCACCATCATGTGGGACACTCGGTATCCGGGATCACTCCCCGTTGCTCTTGCACGTTTCCATCACCCCACTTGTTCCTTGGACCGAGTTATCGGAACTGGGATGTTGTCATGGCTCCATGTCCAATTTTCACCGCCACGGTTCCATTTCCAATTTTCACCGCCTTGGCACCGTTTTCCTTCAGCCATGGCGATAAATGCCTCATATCTTATTATACTAACATTTTCATAAAATTGCTTAAAACTTGCACATGCCATCCACATCATGATAATAACATTTAAAATGTTTAAAATTGTTGTTGCTTTAAATTTCTAAATGCATGTGGGGTTTTACCAAAAATGTTATTTGTTGTTTCCGGCCTCACTTAAAATTGCCTAAGATGTGTAGTTTACTTTTGCCAGACCTCTTGCCATGCTTAACAACATTTAATATTGTTGGGTACATAAATGGGAGAGAACTAAATAATTGATGTGGTGTTTCGCCAGTATGCAACTCATTGGATATTGAGATCCACTTAATTTGTAGTGTTGGTTGTGCACTATGCCTTGCCATGCCTCATTAAACCGGACATGCATCATACTTGGTTGTGCATCATGCCATGTTTATGTGATGGTTGTTTAGCATGTTGCTTGCTTCTTTCCAGGTTTCTTCCCTCGTTAGCTTCGGTTTCGTTCCGGAGTTGTGAGGATTCGTTCGACTACGTCTGTTTGTCTTCTTCATGGTTTCGTTCTTCTTCCTTGCGGGATCTCAGGCAAGATGATCATACCCTCGAAATAACTTCTATCTTTGCTTGCTAGTTGTTCGCTCTACCGCTATGTCGCGCTACCTACCACTTGTTATATCATGCCTCCCATATTGCCATGACAAGCCTCTAACCCTCCTTCCTAACAAATCATTTTTGGCTATGTTACCGTTTTTGCCCAGCCCCTCTTATAGCGTTGTTAGTTGTATGTTGGGATATCACAATATCTCTTAATTAATTCAATGCATCTATATACTTGGTAAAGGGTGGAAGGCTTGACCTTATGCCTGGTGTTTTGTTCCACTCTTGCCGCCCTAGTTTCCGTAATATCGGTGTTATGTTCCTTGATTTTGCGTTCCTAACATGGTTGGGTGTTATGGGAACCCCTTGACAGTTCGCTTTGAATAAACCTCCACTAGCAAGGCCCAACCTTGGTTTTACATTTGCCTAACAACCTATACCTTTCCCTTGGCAGTAATTAACCCGAGGGTCACCTTTATTTTAACCCCCCCCCCCCCGGCCAGTGCTTCTCTAAGTGTTGGTCCAAACTAGAGCCCCTTGCAGTGCCACCTCGGGGAAACTTGAGGGTTGGTTTTAGTTGTACGGACTGCTCATCCGGTGTGCCCTGAGAACGAGATATGTGCAGCTCCTATCGGGATTTGTCGTCACATTCAGGCGGCTTTGCTGGTCTTGTTTTACCATTGTCAAAATGTCTTGGAACCGGGATTCCGAGCCTGATCGGGTCTTCCGGGAGAAGGAATATCCTTCGTTGACCATGAGAGCTTGGGATGTGCTAAGTTGGGACACCCCTGCAGGGTTTGAACTTTCGAAAGCCGTGCCCGCGGTTATGGGAAGATGGGAATTTGTTAATATCCTCTTGTAGAGAACTTGACACTTAACTTAATTAAAATGAATCAACCGCGTGTGTAGCCGTGATGGTCTCTTCTCGGCGGAGACCGGGAAGTGAACACGGCCTTGTGTTATGCTTGAGCGTAAGTAGCTTCAGGATCACTTCTTGATAACTTATAGCTTGTCGACCGTGCGTTGCTTCTCTTCTCGCTCTCTTTTGCGTAAGTTAGCCACCATATATGCTAGTGCTTGCCACAGCTCCACCTCACTCCCCTTTCCTACCCTTAAGCTTAAATAGTCTTGATCTCGCGGGTGTGAGATTGCTGAGTCCTCGTGACTCACGGTTACTTCCAAACAGATGCAGGTGCCGATGATGCCAGTGCAGGGGACGCTACCGAACTCAAGTGGGAGTTCGACGAGGATTCATGCCATTACTATGTTTCTTTTCCGGATGATCAGTAGAGGAGCCCAGTTGGGACGACCGGGAATGGGGTTGTCTTCTTTTATTTTGGTTCCGTAGTCGGACCTTTTTGTAATTTGGATGATGTATGTTTAACTTGTATTTGTGTGAAGTGGCGATTGTAAGCCAACTCTTTATCCCTTTCTTATTCAGTACATGGGATTGTGTGAAGATTACCCCTCTTCCGACAAACCTATCATGCGGCTATGCCTCTAATGTTGGGGAACGCAGTAATTTCAAAAATTTCCTACGCACACGCAAGATCATGGTGATGCATAGCAACGAGAGGGGAGAGTGTGATCTATGTACCCTTGTAGATCAACAATGGAAGCGTTATCACAACGTGGTTGATGTAGTCGTACGTCTTCACGGCCCGACCGATCGAGCACCGAAACTACGGCACCTCCGAGTTCTAGCACACGTTCAGCTCGATGACGATCCCCGGACTCCGATCCAGCAAAGTGTCGGGGAAGAGTTCCGTCAGCACGACGGCATGGTGACGATCTTGATGTACTACCGTCGCAGGGCTTCACCTAAGCACCACTACAATATTATCGAGGACTATGGTGGAAGGGGGCACCGCACACGGCTAAGAATATGATCACGTGGATCAACTTGTGTGTCTAGCGGTGCCCCCTGCCTCCATATATAAATGATCAAAGGGGGGGGGGTGCGGCCGGCCAGGAGAGGGCGCGCCAGGAGGAGTCCTACTCCCTCCGGGAGTAGGATTCCCCCCTTTCCTAGTTGGAATAGGATTCGGGAGGGGGATGAGGAGAGAGAGAAGGAAGGGGGGCGCCACCCCCCTCTCCTTGTCCTATTCGGACTAGGGGGGGGCAGCCCTGGCCACGTCTCCTCTCTTCCACTAAAGCCCACTAAGGCCCATATACCTCCCGGGGGGTTCCGGTAACCTCCCGGTACTCCGGTAAAATCCCGATTTCACACGGAACACTTCTGATATCCAAATATAGGCTTCCAATATATCAATCTTTATGTCTCGACCATTTCGAGACTCCTCGTCATGTCCGTGATCACATCCGGGACTCCGAACAAACTTCGGCACATCAAAATGCATAAACTCATAATATAACTGTCATCGAAACCTTAAGTGTGCGGACCCTACGGGTTCGAGAACAATGTAGACATGACCGAGACACGTCTCCGGTCAATAACCAATAGCGGAACCTGGATGCTCATATTGGCTCCTATATATTCTACGAAGATCTTTTATCGGTCAGACCGCATAACAACATACGTTGTTCCCTTTGTCATCGGTATGTTACTTGCCCGAGATTCGATCGTCGGTATCTCAATACCTAGTTCAATCTCATTACTGGCAAGTCTCTTTACTTGTTCCGTAATACATCATCTCACAACTAACTCATTAGTTGCAATGCTTGCAAGGCTTATGTGATGTGCATTACCGAGAGGGCCCAGAGATACCTCTTCAACAATCGGAGTGACAAATCCTAATCTAGAAATACGCCAACCCAACATGCACCTTTGGAGACACCTGTAGAGCACCTTTATAATCACCGAGTTATGTTGTGACGTTTGGTAGCACACAAAGTGTTCCTCCGGTAAACGGGAGTTGCATAATCTCGTAGTCATAGGAACATGTATAAGTCATGAAGAAAGCAATAGTAACATACTAAACGATCGGGTGCTAAGCTAATGGAATGGGTCATGTCAATCAGATCATTCACCTAATGATGTGATCCCGTTAATCAAATAACAACTCTTTGTCCATGGTTAGGAAACATAACCATCTTTGATTAACGAGCTAGTCAAGTAGAGGCATACTAGTGACACTCTGTTTGTCTATGTATTCACACATGTATTATGTTTCCGGTTAATACAATTCTAGCATGAATAATAAACATTTATCATGATATAAGGAAATAAATAATAACTTTATTATTGCCTCTAGGGCATATTTCCTTCAGTCTCCCACTTGCACTAGAGTCAATAATCTAGATTACACAGTAATGATTCTAACACCCAAGGAGCCTTGGTGCTGATCATGTTTTGCTCGTGGAAGAGGCTTAGTCAACGGGTCTACTACATTCAGATCCATATGTATCTTGCAAATCTCTTTGTCTCCCACCTGGACTAGATCCCGGATGGAATTGAATCATCTCTTGATGTGCTTGGTTCTCTTGTGAAATCTGGATTCCTTTGCCAAGGCAATTGCACCAGTATTGTCACAAAAGATTTTCATTTGACCCGATGCACTAGGTATGACACCTAGATCGGATATGAACTCCTTCATCCAGACTCCTTCATTTGCTGCTTCCGAAGCAGCTATGTATTCCGCTTCACACGTAGATCCCGCCACGACGCTTTGTTTAGAACTGCACCAACTGACAGCTCCACTGTTTAATGTAAACACGTATCCGGTTTGCGATTTAGAATCGTCCGGATCAGTGTCAAAGCTTGCATCGACGTAACCATTTACGATTAGCTCTTTGTCACCTCCATAAACGAGAAACATATCCTTAGTCCTTTTCAGGTATTTCAGGATGTTCTTGACCGCTGTCCAGTGATCCACTCCTGGATTACTTTGGTACCTCCCTGCTAGACTTATAGCAAGGCACACATCAGGTCTGGTACACAGCATTGCATACATGATAGAGCCTATGGCTGAAGCATAGGGAACATCTTTCATTTTCTCTCTATCTTCTGCAGTGGTCGGGCATTGAGTCTGACTCAACTTCACACCTTGTAACACAGGCAAGAACCCTTTCTTTGCTAGATCCATTTTGAACTTCTTCAAAACTTTGTCAAGGTATGTGCTTTGTGAAAGTCCAATTAAGCGTCTTGATCTATCTCTATAGATCTTAATGCCTAATATGTAAGCAGCTTCACCGAGGTCTTTCATTGAAAAACTCTTATTCAAGTATCCCTTTATGCTATCCAGAAATTCTATATCATTTCCAATTAGTAATATGTCATCCACATATAATATCAGAAATGCTACAGAGCTCCCACTCACTTTCTTGTAAATACAGGCTTCTCCAAAAGTCTGTATAAAACCAAATGCTTTGATCACACTATCAAAGCGTTTATTCCAACTCTGAGAGGCTTGCACCAGTCCATAAATGGATCGCTGGAGCTTGCACACTTTGTTAGCTCCCTTTGGATCGACAAAACCTTCTGGTTGCATCATATACAACTCTTCTTCTAGAAATCGATTCAGGAATGCAGTTTTTACATCCATCTGCCAAATTTCATAATCATAAAATGCGGCAATTGCTAACATGATTTGGACAGACTTAAGCATCGCTACGGGTGAGAAGGTCTCATCGTAGTCAATCCCTTGAACTTGCCGAAAACCTTTTGTGACAAGTTGAGCTTTGTAGACAGTAATATAACCGTCAGCGTCAGTCTTCTTCTTGAAGATCCATTTATTCTCAATTGCTTGCCGATCAGTTGGCAAGTCAACCAAAGTCCATACTTTGTTCTCGTACATGGATCCCATCTCAGATTTCATGGCTTCAAGCCATTTTGTGAATCTGGGCTCACCGTCGCTTCTTCATAGTTCGTAGGTTCATCATGATCTAGTAGCAGGACTTCCAGAACAGGGTTACCGTACCACTCTGGTGCGGATCTCACTCTGGTTGATCTACGAGGTTCAGTAGTATCTTGTTCTGAAGTTTCATGATCATCATCATTAGCTTCCTCACTAATTGGTGTAGGTGTCATAGAAACAGGTTTATGTGATGTACTACTTTCCAATAAGGGAGCAGGTACAGTTACCTCGTCAAATTCTCCTTTCCTCCCACTCACTTCTTTCGAGAGAAACTCCTTCTCCAGAAAGTTTCCAAATTTAGCAACAAAAGTCTTGCCTTCGGATCTGTGATAGAAGGTGTATCTAATTGTTTCCTTTGGATATCCTATGAAGACACATTTCTCCGATTTGGGTTCGAGCTTATCAGGTTGAAGCTTTTTCGCATAAGCATTGCAGCCCCAAACTTTCAGAAACGACAATTTTGGTTTCTTGCCAAACCACAGTTCATAAGGCGTCGTCTCAACGGATTTTGATGGTGCCCTATGTAACGTGAATGCGGCCGTCTCTAGAGCGTATCCCCAAAACGATAGCGGTAAATCAGTAAGAGTAAAGTACAATTACGACATTCGGACACACCATTACGCTGTGGTGTTCCGGGTGGCGTGAGTTGCGAAACTATTCCACATTGTTTCAAATGTACACCAAACTCGTAACTCAAATATTCTCCTCCACGATCAGATTGTAGGAATTTTACTTTCTTGTTACGATGATTTTCAACTTCACTCTGAAATTCTTTGAACTTTTCAAACGTTTCAGACTTGTGTTTCATTAAGTAGATATACCCATATCTGCTTAAGTCATCTGTGAAGGTGAGAAAATAACAATATCCGCCACGAGCCTCAACATTCATCGGAACACATACATCTGTATGTATGATTTCTAACAAATCTGTTGCTCTCTCCATAGTACCGGAGAACGGTGTTTTTGTCATCTTACCCATAAGGCATGGTTCGCAAGTACCAAGTGATTCATAATCAAGTGGTTCCAAAAGCCCATCAGTATGGAGTTTCTTCATGCGCTTTATACTGATATGACCTAAACGGCAGCGCCACAAATAAGTTGCACTATCATTATTAACTCTGCATCTTTTGGTTTCAACACTATGAATATGTGTGTCACTACTATCGAGATTTAATAAGAATAGACCACTCTTTAAGGGTGCATGACCATAAAAGATATTACTCATGTAAATAGAACAACCATTATTCTATGATTTAAATGAATAACCATCTTGCATCAAACAAGATCCAGATGTAATGTTCATGCTTAACGCTGGCACCAAATAACAACTATTTAGGTCTAATATTAACCCCGAAGGTAGATGTAGAGGTAGCGTGCCGACTGCGATCACATCGACTTTGGAACCATTTCCCACGCGCATCGTCACCTCGTCCTTAGCCAATCTTCGCTTAATCCATAGTCCCTATTTCGAGTTGCAAATATTAGCAACAGAACCAGTATCAAATACCCAGGTGCTACTGCGAGCATTAGTAAGGTACACATCAATAACTTGTATATCACATATACCTTTGTTCACCTTGCCATCCTTCTTATCCGCCAAATACTTGAGGCAGTTCCGCTTCCAGTGACCAGTCTGCTTGCAGTAGAAGCACTCAGTTTCAGGCTTAGGTCCAGGTTTGGGTTTCTTCTCTTGAGCAGCAACTTGCTTGCTGTTCTTTTTGAAGTTCCCCTTCTTCTTCCCTTTGCCCTTTTTCTTGAAACTAGTGGTCTTGTTGACCATCAACACTTGATGCTCCTTCTTGATTTCTACCTCCGTAGCTTTCAGCATTGCGAAGAGCTCGGGAATAGTCTTATTCATCCCTTGCATATTATAGTTCATCACAAAGCTCTTGTAGCTTGGTGGCAGTGATTGGAGAATTCTATCAATGACGCAATCATCTGGAAGATTAACTCCCAATTGAATCAAGTGATTATTATACCCAGACATTTTGAGTATATGCTCACTGACAGAACTGTTCTCCTCCATCTTGCAGCTATAGAACTTATTAGAGACTTCATATCTCTCAATCCGGGCATTTGCTTGAAATATTAACTTCAACTCTTGGAACATCTCATATGCTCCATGACGTTCAAAACATCGTTGAAGTCCCGATTCTAAGCCGTAAAGCATGGCACACTGAACTATCGAGTAGTCATCAGCTTTGCTCTGCCAGACGTTCATAACATCTGGTGTTGCTCCAGCAGCAGGCCTGGCACCCAGCGGTGCTTCCAGGACGTAATTCTTCTGTGCAGCAATGAGGATAATCCTCAAGTTACGGACCCAGTCTGTGTAATTGCTACCATCATCTTTCAACTTTGCTTTCTCAAGGAACGCATTAAAATTCAACGGAACAACAACACGGGACATCTATCTACAATCAAACATGAAGAAGCAAGATACTATCAGGTACTAAGTTCATGATAAATTTAGGTTCAATTAATCATATTACTTAAAGAACTCCCACTTAGATAGACATCCCTCTAATCCTCTAAGTGATTACGTGATCCAAATCAACTAAACCATGTCCGATCATCACCTGAGATGGAGCAGTTTCTTTGGTGAACATCACTATGTTGATCATATCTACTATATGATTCACGCTCGACCTTTCGGTCTCCGTGTTCCGAGGCCATATCTGTATATGCTTGGCTCATCAAGTATAACCTAAGTATTCTGCGTGTGCAACTGTTTTGCACCAATTGTATTTGAACGTAGAGCCTATCACACCCGATCATCACGTGGTGTCTCAGCACGAAGAACTTTCGCAACGGTGCATACTCAGGGAGAACACTTCTTGATAATTTAGTGAGAGATCATCTTATAATGCTACCGTCAATCAAAGCAACATAAGATGCATAAAAGATAAACATCACATGCAATAAATATAAGTGATATGATATGGCCATCATCATCTTGTGCTTGTGATCTCCATCTTCGAAGCACCGTCGTGATCACCATCGTCACCGGCGCGACACCTTGATCTCCATCGTAGCATCGTTGTCGTCTCGCCAATCTTATGCTTCCACGACTATCGCTACCGCTTAGTGATAAAGTAAAGCATTACAGCGCGATTGCATTGCATACAATAAAGCGACAACCATATGGCTCCTGCCAGTTGCCGATAACTCGGTTACAAAACATGATCATCTCATACAATAAAATTTAGCATCATGTCTTGACCATATCACATCACAACATGCCCTGCAAAAACAAGTTAGACGTCCTCTACTTTGTTGTTGCATGTTTTACGTGGCTGCTACGGGCTTAAGCAAGAACCGATCTTACCTATGCATCAAAACCACAACGATAGTTTGTCAAGTTGGTGCTGTTTTAACCTTCGCAAGGACCGGGCATAGCCACACTCGGTTCAACTAAAGTTGGAGAAACTGTCACCCGCTAGCCACCTTTGTGCAAAGCACGTCGGGAGAACCGGTCTCGCGTAAGCGTACGCGTAATGTCGGTCTAGGCCACTTTGTCCAACAATACCGCCAAACCGAAGTATGACATGCTGGTAAGCAGTATGACTTATATCGCCCACAACTCACTTGTGTTCTACTCATGCATATAACATCAACATATAAAACCTAGGCTCAGGTGCCACTGTCGGGGAACGCAGTAATTTCAAAAAAATTCCTACGCACACACAAGATCATGGTGATGCATAGCAACGAGAGGGGAGAGTGTGATCTATGTACCCTTGTAGATCAACAACGGAAGCGTTATCACAACGTGGTTGATGTAGTCGTATGTCTTCACGGCCCGACCGATCAAGCACCGAAACTACGACACCTCCGAGTTCTAGCACACGTTCAGCTCGATGACGATCCCCGGACTCCGATCCAGCAAAGTGTCGGGGAAGTGTTCCGTCAGCACGACGGCGTGGTGATGATCTTGATGTACTACCGTCGCAGGGCTTCACCTAAGCACCGCTACAATATTATCGAGGACTATGGTGGAAGGAGGACACCGCACACGGCTAAGAATATGATCACATGGATCAACTTGTGTGTCTAGGGGTGCCCCTTGCCTCCGTATATAAAGGATCAAAGGGGGGGTGCGGCCGGCCAGGAGAGGGCGCGCCAGGAGGAGTCCTACTCCCTCCGGGAGTAGGATTCCCCCCCCCTTTCCTAGTTGGAATAGGATTCGAGAGGGGAAAGAGGAGAGAGAGAAGGAAGGGGGGGGGCGCCGGCCCCCCTCCTTGTCCTATTCGGACTAGGGGGGGGCGGCCCAGCCCTGGCCACCTCTCCTCTCTTCCACTAAAGCCCGCTAAGGCCCATATACCTCCCGGGGGGGTTCCGGTAACATCCCGGTACTCCGGTAAAATTCCGATTTCACCCGGAACACTTCCGATATCCAAATATAGGCTTCCAATATATCAATCTTTATGTATCGACCATGTCGAGACTCCTCGTCATGTCCGTGATCACATCCAGGACTCCGAACAAACTTCGGTACATCAAAATGCACAAACTCATAATATAACTGTCATCGAAACCTTAAGCGTGCGGACCCTATGGGTTCGAGAACAATGTAGACATGACCGAGACACGTCTCCGGTCAATAACCAATAGCGGAACCTGGATGCTCATATTGGCTCCTACATATTCTACGAAGATCTTTTATCAGTCAGACCGCATAACAACATACGTTGTTCCCTTTGTCATCGGTATGTTACTTGCCCGAGATTCGATCGTCGATATCTCAATACCTAGTTCAATCTCATTACCGGCAAGTCTCTTTACTCGTTCTGTAATACATCATCTCACAACTAACTCATTAGTTTCAAAGCTTGCAAGGCTTATGTGATGTGCATTACCGAGAGGGCCCAGAGATACCTCTCCGACAATCGGAGTGACAAATCCTAATCTCGAAATACGGCAACCCGACATGCACCTTTGGAGACACCTGTAGAGCACCTTTATAATCACCTAGTTACGTTGTGACGTTTGGTAGCACACAAAGTGTTCCTCCGGTAAATGGGAGTTGCATAATCTCATAGTCATAGGAACATGTATAAGTCATGAAGAAAGCAATAGCAACATACTAAACGATCGGATGCTAAGCTAATGGAATGGGTCATGTCAATCAGATCATTCACCTAATGATGTGATCCCGTTAATCAAATAACAACTCTTTGTCCATGGTTAGGAAACATAACCATCTTTGATTAATGAGCTAATCAAGTAGAGGCATACTAGTGACACTCTGTTTGTCTATGTATTCACACATGTATTATGTTTCTGGTTAATACAATTCTAGCATGAATAATAAACATTTATCATGATATAAGGAAATAAATAATAACTTTATTATTGCCTCTAGGGCATATTTCCTTCATCTAGGTCGTTCCCCGACATGTGGGAGATATAGCCGCATTGTGGGTGTTACAAGTTGGTAATCAGAGCCATCCCCAACTTAGGATCCCCCTGCTTGATCGAATCATTAACGTTGTTGAGTCTAGAACAAAATGTTTTGAGTCTTGGGAATATTTGTATATATATATATATATATCAGAGAGTGGGATTCTTTTTACTCCTCAGTCCCTTCGTCGCTCTGGTGAGGCCTCCTGACGTAGAAGTTTTGAATCTTCTCTCCTCAAATTTCACTACAAAAATTTTAGGATCACACGGGTATCTTGGAATCGTTCCGATAGTCTTGTGACGAGAACATTGTTCTTGGTGCCTCCTGACATTTAGGGGTTGTGGTGCCCCATGCTCGTCTGTCGTGCTGCCCCATCCTCGTCTGCTCTTCGTGCAACGCAAGGGGCCTTCTAGTCCCATAGGTGGTCGTGGTTTCTCGTGACACTAACGAATGGGTCTTGTTCATCACATCATTCTCCTAATGATGCGATCCCGTTCATCAAATGACAACACATATTAATGGTTAGGAAACTTAACCATCTTTGATTAACGAGCTAGTCCAGTAGAAGCTTACTAGGGACACGATGTTTTGTCTATCTATCCTCACATGTATCAAGTTTCCGGTTAATACAATTCTAGCATGAATAATAAACATTTATCATGATATAAGGAAATATAAAATAACAACTTTATTATTGCCTCTAGGGCATATTTCCTTTAGGAGATCTATTTGATGTAATGACTTTTGCGGTGTGTTTTTGGGATCCGATGAAGTTTGAGTTTATGATAAGATTCTTATCCATGAATATTATTTGAGTCTCCTTTGATCTCTTATATGCATGATTATTTATAGCCTCATATTTCTTCTTCGAATCCTTGCTTTAGTTAGGCCAACTAAATCGATTTTTCTTGTGATGGGAAGAGGTGCTTTGTGATGGGTTTGATCTTGAAGTGTTCTTTCCCAGTGATAGAAGGGGCATCAAGACACGCATGTACCGTTGCTATTAAGGATAACAAGATGGGGGAAATTCCTACATGAATCTCGTCTATAATTTTTAATTGTTCCATGTTGTTATATTATCATTCTTGGATGTTTTACCATAAATTATAGCAACTTTATATCATTTTTTGGGACTAAGCTGTTAACATAGTGCCCAGTGCCAGTTGCTGTTTTTTGCTTTTTTTTACTTCGTAGAATATTAGTACCAAATGGAGTCCAAATGCAGCGAATCTTTTTGGAGAATTTTTTTGGACCAGAAGACATCTTGGGAACCAAGAAAGCACCTGGGGGAAGGTCCGTGGGAACCACAACCCACCAGGGCGCGCCCAGGAGCCACGCGCCCCTTGGTGGTTTGTGGGGCCCACGGGTGCCTCCTCCACCGCCTCTTTGCCCTATAAATTCCCAAATATTGCAAAAACCCTACAGGAGTCGACGAAACACAATTCCAGCCACCGCAAGTTCCAGAACCACGAGATCCAATCTAATACCATCATGGAGGGGTTCATCATCCTCACTGGTGCCTCTTCGATGATGCGTGAGTAGTCCACCATAGACCTATGGTTCCATAGGCAGTAGCTAGATGGCTTCCTCTCTCTCTTTTGATGTCAGGACCCCGATTCCAAGTCACATCGATCTAGCCGGTAACACCTCATATCACTTTGCGGCCTCACGCACGGTATCCCCACGGGTGTCGCCTTAGCATGGCCCTGTCAGGACCCCGACTCAATGCCACATCGATCTAGCATGTAACACCTCATATCACTTTGCGGCCTCACGCACGGTATTCCCACGGGTGTCGCCTTACCTTTGCCCGGGACCGTTTGCGCCTTTTGGCACACGTATATGACAGTGTCGCTAGCATCCATATGATAAGGAGCCCGGGCTGACATGGCTAGTCGTAAACCCAAAGCGGCACAGACTTACAGGGACAGGCATCCATGACCCAGCATCGAACGTGTCGGTCATCAGCGAGTGAATCTAGGCTGTAGCACTGGGCTAGCAGGACTCCGGTGAACCGGGCTGTAGTGGGCTAACAGGACTCCGGTATTCATCGCGTGACATTTCCCCGAAGGGACAGACACAGGAACGAAGAAGGACACATGCCGGCCAGCCTAAGTGTTCCGGAGCAGTAGCAAGCTACCATGGCTCGGTGGAAACACTAGGAGACATTTCCCGGTAAGAGAGGCTACTAAAGATAAACAACTAGATAGTCAGATCCCACACATACCAAGCATTTCAATAACATACACACAATATGCTCGATATGTGCAATACAACATGGCATCACAAAATGACTCTACGACTCAAGTAGTTTATTCAATAGGCTCCGAGGAGCGAGACATTACAAACATGGGTCTCATGACCCAACAATCAGAGCATACAAATCAGAGCACAAGCGGAAGCTATCATGTCTGAGTACAGACATCTATAAATGAAAAAGGCTGAGAAGCCTGACTATCTATCAGATCCTGCCGAGGGCACAAGATCGTAGCTGAGGTATCAAGCTAAACGTCGAAGTCCACGCGAAACCACTAGTGAGACCGAAGTCTCTCTACAAAACATAAAATGGGCAAACGTGAGTACAAATGTACCCAGCAAGACTTACATCAGAACTAACTACATATGCATCATTATCAACAAAGGGATGCTGGGGTTTAACTGCAGCAAGCCAGCTTTGACTCGGTGGCTATCCTGAACTACGACTGCAAGTAACTCTTTTGAGGTGGCGCACACGAGTCCACATATTCACCAACCAATACACCACTATGGAACCGCTCCCGTCTCCCTACGAGAACACCATCCATAGCACTCACGCTTATCTTGCGTATTTTAGAGTATCCACTTTCACTTGTCTATGAACTGATATAAGCAACCCAGAAGTCCTTTTCTGCGGACACGGCTATTCGAATAGATTAGGTTAACCCTGCAGGGGTGTACTTCTTCACACACGCTCTCACCACTTACCGCCGTTTACACGACATGTACTCGGCAACCTTCAAGCGGAAGCCCAACGTGGGTGTCGGCCACGACCTACCTAATCACCTAAGTCTCTAGTCCAGGTTTATCGCCTATTCGGGTTCCATCCATGAGGAGATCCGGCCGGAGTTTCGCTCACAGCCCCAAACGATGTGAACAGGGTTCCCGAGACACCAAACGGGCGCCCGGTACACCGTGCCACGTGCCTACCGCATCACAGCCCACCCCTACGGTCAGCGCTATCCACGGCCTCCAGCATACTACAAACACCAGAAACTACTTGCAACTCTTGGACAGAGGACAAGGGTGATTAAGAAGCCGAGAGGGTCCATTGGTTTCGGGCCCAATGCGTGGTAGTAGCTGAATCATGGATCACAAACACAGAACTCAGTTCCTGAGGACGGCTGCAATGAGACAACCCACCATGTACTCCTACATGGCCTCTCACCGCTACCTTTACCAAATCGTGTTCACACACTTAGCTCACACACAGTAGGACATGTTCACACACCTCTGATTCATCCCCGATGAATCAGACCTGACTCAACTCTAAGCAGTAGCAGGCATGACAAACAAACATGAATGAGTAGGCACAACAGGGCTCAAACAACTCCTACTCATGCTAGTGGGTTTCATCTATTTACTGTGGAATGACAGGTCATGCAAAGGATAAAGGGGTTCAGCTACCGCAGCAAGTAACAGATGAATCGTTGTTGTCCTAATGCAGTAAAAGATACCAGGAGCGAGAGAGTGGGATTGTATCGGAATGAACAAGGGGGTTTTGCTTGCCTGGCACTTCTGAAGATAACATTGAGTCTTCATCAGTGTCAACGATCACATCATCGGTATCACGTCTATCGAGAGGGGACAAATACCGGCAACACAATCAATGCACTGCACAATATGATGCATGATCATGACATGGCAAAATGAATGTGTTTTGAGCCAATGCAACTAGCAACAGATTAAATGAAGTTGGTTTGAATACAAGATTCAAATTCAAACTCCATATGTGATTATTTAAATGCCCTTTATTTGATTTGTGCTAAACAGCAGCTATAAGTTGTTCTAACATGCATGAAAATGGTACAGATGGATTCCTTGAATTTTTCTGATAATTTTTCATATATAAATTATTTAATTTGGAGTTACGGTTAATTTTCTATGAATTTTAGAAGTTTATATTCATTTTCTGGAATTTCAGAATTAAATTAAATCCAGAAAACATTACTGCGTCAGCATGACGTTGGCATGACGTCAGCAAGTCAACAGGGGCCGGCTCGGGTCAAACCTGACGTGTGGGGTCCACACGTCAGTGACACAGGGGCTAATCCCGCGTTGACTCGGGCTTTGACCCGCTACGGGGCCCGCTGTCAGTGTCACAGGGTTAGTTAGCAGGGTCATTAGCCCCTAACGACGACGCCACGTTAGCACGCTGGAGACCAGCCGACGGCGACCACAGAACACGGCGGGGCACGCCGGACTTGCGCTAGAGGCGTCAGTTTGGCGCGCTGAGGGCACCAGGGGATGGCCCTTGCTCCCGCGCATCCAGAGGACCGAGTGGGAGGTCGTGGGGTCGCCGGAACTCATGCCGGCGACGAGCTTTGGCGGCGATGGTGTTCGGTGGTGCTCGGGCGCGTCGCTACGGTGCATCAGTGAGCAAATGGAGAGGCTGGGCAGCACCTGCTAGACATGGGGAGCACTAAGAGCAGCTCAGTGAGGCCAGGGGAGCACGGAGGCTATGCGTGCAGCAGCAATGGCGGACGGTGGCTTCGGTGCTCGTGGGGAACGGTGCTACGACACGGAGGGGAGCATGCTGAGTTAGGGGAGAGGGTCAGTGACTCACGGCGATGACGAGGGGACGCTCGGCGAGGTCGGGGACGGTCCGGAGCCGGCGAATTTGACGAAGATGGCCGGCGGTCCCGAGGTTGAAGAAGGCATCGAGGGCGGTGTTGTGGCACGTCCGGGGCCTCGTGGCTCGTTGAGGAGGTAGAGGGAGGATCGGCAGAGCTTCCTGGGGCGTCGGTGAGCCGTGGGGTGGCCGGTAGCCACGGTGGCTCTCGTCGGTGGCGGCGGCTCCGTTCGGTCGCGAGAGGTGAAACAGAGGAGCGAGGGGGAGGGAAGTCCAGAGAGCGAGGGAGAAGTGAGAGGGGGTCGGGGCTGCGTGGCGTCGCGGGAGGGACCAGGGAAGGAGGAGGCAGCCAGGCAGGGAGGAGGTGGCCTCCTCGGCCGCGCGTGTGCGAGCACGCAACTGCTCCCACTGGCAAGAGGAAGACGACAGGGGGGGAGTAGCGGTGGCGGGCTGGGCCGGCTGGGCCGGTTCTGGTGGGCTGCACGGGTGAGGCCAGGTAAGTCCTTCTCTCTCTCTCTTTTATTTTTTTCTTCTGTTTTGTTTTATTTAATTTCATTTTGCCACTGTTTTGAATTTTAAACAAATTCAAACAATGCCAAAAACTCCTCTGAATAATTTTATTTGGCTAGATGGACTTTTCCAAAAGCTCATAAAATATTTCAGGGGTATTTGAAATTATATCCTAATTATATGAATATAATTCAAATTCAAATAGCTAATGATTTAAATTCAAAGTCCCAAAAATAAATCCTTAAAAATGTTCAATATTTTGGTTGGGACCAGAACCCTTACCAAAAATTATCAAACATTTAAGAAGAGCCTTTTGGAGCAATGAATGAGATTTCTAGGGTTTTTGCCCCTCTTTTATTTAGGGTTTTGAGGCTTCCAATATTCCTCAATTCAAGTTTCAAAAATATAGACATGATGCACACATGAAGCTAGGCTAGAGCAATGCCAGAAGCTAGGGATGTGACAACTCACCCCCACTAAACAAGAATCTCGTCTCGAGATTCAAGCGTAGGGTAGGATGAAGGGGAAACGCAAACTAGTACAATCTTCACGATCCAGGGTGCACTTCAGTTGAACGTTGATTCATTCACCATCATTGTCTTGATGTCTTGTTCTGAGAAATCCTGCCAACATGACATGGAGGGAAGAAGTAGACTCTAGAAGGGTCGATCTTCTTGAAGATCGAACAACTCACGGAATGAGACATAGGACCATCTCTCGGGTTGAGACACGAGATACACATCAAGAGGGGTGGAAAGAAACGGATGACGAAGGTTCACTAGGTGGACAACAATTCCACACTTAAGAAGGTGGTAATCGGTTGTCAACGTAGCGAGGAGTTGAGTTGCCATGATACCACAACGAGACACCTTCGGAACCGTGACTCGTAGATATCTCCCCTTAAGTGGCAAAAGAATTACCTTTGATTCAGAGATCATTGAAACTCTTTATACCAGCTTAAGGCAAATCATAATCGATCATTTAGAGGGGTTCGGTAGAATGGCATACTCAAACTTGGATGATGTGGATTACCTTGTTGAAGACAACGTAATGGATGAATTTTGCTTATCACCGGAAATGGAAGAGACCCATGGTAGAATGGCACATTGGCGGTGCAAGCTGGGAACAAAATGCAAATGCTGGGAATGATTCTGGTAACTGGGGAAGAACCCAACAATAGAGAGTGAATTCACTGTTGGAGTGGTTATAGCATAACCGAGGAAATCTGGGGCAATCCCAGCTAGTGCCGATGATAAGACGTAGCGCTTGTGTGTGCTCTCAAGAACTTGAGCATTTCCACAATCATCAAGGTTTTATCAACAACCGCGTCAAGGGTGCTGACAACACAACATACTACCATGATGAATAGCGATGGACGATGCAGATGCGAAGGAGGATAACACTTTCTCATATTTCACCTTAGCGAGGCCAAGCAAATAAAATCTGGATGATCGACCGAGAGACATTTAGCACTCCGCTTCTAATGTTCTCCTTGATGTGCTAGTATAACCCATTCATAGATATGGTTTGATATCTAAAACATCAAGTAAAAGGTCGGACTTCGGGAACACAAAAATCCATAGGGGCAACTAGGGAGTAAATCCTACGAAATCCCTATGGGGGGGGTGGCCAACTTCCTCAAACAAGATACTATAATAATAGGTCTACCGGATGGGTGTGTTGGCCACGACATCCACCTTACCGGTTATCGAGAGACCAATATTATAGTTCTTAGGGAAATGTTCCAACCATCATATCTGCCTGAGATTCAGCTCTGGTTGGTGTTAGGATATTCCAGGCTCATCGAGTCTTAGGAAGAAAAATGAAAGTTTGCAACACAAATCGACGAGATGACGTTGCGGGATTCTCGGGAGATGAACTACGATATCAAGCTCCAAAACATGAGCTGGTTCTGCTACAAACATGTGAACACGTTGTCCCAGACAAGCATGACCACGTGGTAGTCTTATAATAAAACACTACCGAGTTCAGGAGGGGGAACCATCAACGAGGGTATCGAAGTTCTTTCATAAGTCCGGATTAGCTCTTATGAAGGAACTCCTTCTCCTTGAACAAATCAATCAGTGGCTTGGTGTGCTAGGGATACATATAGATTGAAGGTTGCAAGTCTTCAAACCACAGCATTCTTCGCACGTGTGCATGACTGATTTGGAATGATTCCAAAGAAAGCAACATTGACTTTCTCGAATCCACGGCGGCAACTTGCATCAGATGCACATGAATTAAAGGAAGTCACTACCTTCATCCAAACATATGCTTCATGAGCTAGCATGAACAAATGCTTTCAAAAGTTTCCAACACTAGCTTAATGTTCAGCAAAATTATGGAGAAGACAAGGATGTTGTCAAGGGGCACAACAACAATTCATCTGGGTTTCCTTTTAAAAGGAATTCCATAGTTAAGTGAACAAGTGATAGCATTGGTCAGACCCAAAAGATATAATGGTGTATGCTCGAGGGATCAACCACGAATAAGACAACATTACGAGCATCGTTGGTACTGATTTGATTTGACGATAGCCCACACTCAAATCAAAGGATTGATAAGACAATAGGTCCAGCAACTGATCACAAGGACCAATCGATGAAGATATCATCTTTCTTCAACACACACTACACAAGAATATCCCTTTGGAACGAACTAAGTCAGACAAGCTTTTATCTTCCAACTCTCCAAGTTGTTGTCTAGCTTAACCAACTAGCTCAGGGATATCTAACACCGATTCTTGGAGAGAAGGTGGTTCACAAGAAACCAACTTGATCACGAACTCAACATAGCGGTCAGGTGACAACCCGGTAACACCTCCAAGAAGATATTTGGAAAGTCACGAACCACCGGTATGTTACTAAGCTCGAGAACAATCTTGCTTTTGAGGGCAAGACAATATGATCAAATGAGTGAGGACTTGACAAGATCCTAACTCATCAATCGAAGGGTGCACCGAAATAAGGACTAGGTAGCACGATCAGTCTTAGAAGGATGATTCGAAAACCAACATACTAAGAATGAAATTATTATCCTTTAACTACCAAGCAACAGAGTTGCTAGCAGTATTGATTTCACACATCACAATTCATTTGTCGGCATTCCGGTGACAATAACACAGGAACCGAGGAATGAACAATGATGGCAAGAAGTATCACTGTACCAAGAGTTCATAGGATGGTGTGCAATTCCTATAACAATCTCGATATAAAATATGTAATACTCCAAGGTAGAGCAGAACAAAAGCTGGAGTAGCAATTTGATCTGCGGAATACAACTACTTTGACCCAATCCTAGATATGGATGAGATACTGGAGTTTGTTTCTCCAAGTCATTCCGAACTAGATCGGCTTGACGGACCACAAGAATAACGAGCATCGGTGAACACGAATGCACGACATCAACTTGACTATCAACTGATAGACGAGGGTCAGAAGACAACTAAAGAGGGACAACTCAAAGGAACATACGATTTTCTGAGTTGTGGATGCATGGTTTAGCATGTCGAACGAATTCCACATATTTCTTCCGGATAACCCATGCAGAAAGGTAGAACTGGCAGAGTCACAATGTAGAATCGAGAACCCATCGAGAGCACTCTGATTGTGATCTTGCGATCAGCGAGGAACATCTGCCATAAGCGGTTCATAGTATTTGGAAGAAAGGAATACCACGAACATCGAGGACTAATGCAAAGGTTGCTAATATCCTAAAGGCACTAGCAATTACTATCAACATGAAGTAGGTAGAGTGAATCTCGGTTTCAAGAACCCAGGAATAGAATACCTACTAACTATGTGGCATCACGGGATGCTTTCGAGAATAAAAGCCAGAATCATCACACTGGGACACAAATCGTGGCTAATTACTAGATGATCCCCTAAGACACCTAGGGTCATAATAATAGCTCCAACATATATGTCAAGGCAATAAATTACCTCAACTCAACAATTTGGTGATTAACCTGGCCTAAAAGGCATTGAAACCAGAGGAAAAGGATTTGCAAATGCATCGGACTATTTAGAAACCTGGGATGACTCGGACAGCATAACGGCTATAATTGCTCAAAAAGATTTGAGACAATCACAAAAATGGTGGCATAACCACTCAGAAGCACAATATCAAGGTTCCGAGATCAACAATTAACATACGGAAGTAGTAGGAACTGAACTGAGACTTAAATCCAACAATCTTATAAGTCTACTGATTAGTAACACGTGATCCTAATAGAAAGAAGAGATAGCCTAGTTCTTAATCCCCGCAGGAAAGATAAGATGACTCAGATCAGAAGGGCATGAGGTATAAGGAGTAAAAAGAGCCTTACGTTCCATCCCACAATCAATTCCCTTATATAACTAAAGAATTTCTAAACTCAACTTCGACCAGTTTGGCTTGGTAATCCTACAGGCAGTCAAGCTCTGATACCAACGCTGTCAGGACCCCGACTCAATGCCACATCGATCTAGCATGTAACACCTCATATCACTTTGCGGCCTCACGCACGGTATTCCCACGGGTGTCGCCTTACCTTTGCCCGGGACCGTTTGCGCCTTTTGGCACACGTATATGACAGTGTCGCTAGCATCCATATGATAAGGAGCCCGGGCTGACATGGCTAGTCGTAAACCCAAAGCGGCACAGACTTACAGAGACAGGCATCCATGACCCAGCATCGAACGTGTCGGTCATCAGCGAGTGAATCCAGGCTGTAGCACTGGGCTAGCAGGACTCCGGTATTCATCGCGTGACATTTCCCTGAAGGGACAGACACCGGAACGAAGAAGGACACATGCCGGCCAGCCTAAGTGTTCCGGAGCAGTAGCAAGCTACCATGGCTCGGTGGAAACACTAGGAGACATTTCCCCGTAAGAGAGGCTACTAAAGATAAACAACTAGATGGTCAGATCCCACACATACCAAGCATTTCAATAACATACACACAATATGCTTGATATGTGCAAATACAACATGGCATCACAACATGACTCTATGACTCAAGTAATCTATTCAATAGGCTCCGAGGAGCGAGATATTACAAACATGGGTCTCATGACCCAACATTCAGAGCATACAAATCAAGCACAAGCGGAAGCTATCATGTCTGAGTACAGACATCTATAAATGAAAAAGGCTGAGAAGCCTGACTATCTATCAGATCCTGCCGAGGGCACAAGATCGTAGCTGAGGTATCAAGCTAAACGTCGAAGTCCACGCGAAACTACTAGTGAGACCGAAGTCTCTCTGCAAAAACATAAAATAGGCAAACGTGAGTACAAATGTACCCAGCAAGACTTACATCAGATCTAACTACATATGCATCATTATCAACAAAGGGGTGGTGGGGTTTAACTGCAGCAAGCCAGCTTTGACTCGGTGGCTATCCTGAACTACGACTGCAAGTAACTCTTTTGAGGTGGCGCACACGAGTCCACATATTCACCATATCAATACACCACTATGGGTCCGCTCCCGTCTCCCTACGAGAACGCCATCCATAGCACTCACGCTTATCTTGCGTATTTTAGAGTATCCACTTTCACTTGTCTATGAACTGATATAAGCAACCCAGAAGTCCTTTTCCGCGGACACGGCTATTCGAATAGATTAGGTTAACCCTGCAGGGGTGTACTTCTTCACACACGCTCTCACCACTTACCGCCGTTTACACGACATGTACTCGGCAACCTTCAAGCGGAAGCCCAACGTGGGTGTAGGCCACGACCTACCTAATCACCTAAGTCTCTAGTCCAGGTTTATCGCCTATTCGGGTTCCATCCATGAGGAGATCCGGCCGGAGTTTCGCTCACAGCCCCAAACGATGTGAACAGGGTTCCCGAGACACCAAACGGGCGCCCGGTACACCGTGCCACGTGCCTACCGCATCACAGCCCACCCCTACGGTCAGCGCTGCCCACGGCCTCCAGCATACTACAAACACCAGAAACTACTTGCAACTCCTGGACAGAGGACAAGGGTGATCAAGAAGCCGAGAGGGTCCATTGGTTTCGGGCCCAATGCGTGGTAGTAGCTGAATCATGGATCACAAACACAGAACTCAGTTCCTGAGGACGGCTGCAATGAGACAACCCACCATGTACTCCTACATGGCCTCTCACCGCTACCTTTACCAAATCGTGTTCACACACTTAGCTCACACACAGTAGGACAGGTTCACACGCCTCTGATTCATCCCCGATGAATCAGACCTGACTCAACTCTAAGCAATAGCAGGCATGACAAACAAACATAAATGAGTAGGCACATCAGGGCTCAAACAACTCCTACTCATGCTAGTGGGTTTCATCTATTTACTGTGGCAATGACAGGTCATGCAAAGGACAAAGGGGTTCAGCTACCGCAGCAAGTAACAGATGAATCGGTGTTGTCCTAATGCAGTAAAAGAGAGCAGGAGCGAGAGAGTAGGATTGTATCGGAATGAACAAGGGGGTTTTGCTTGCCTGGCACTTTTGAAGATAACATTGAGTCTTCATCAGTGTCAACGATCACATCATCGGTATCACGTCTATCGAGAGGGGACAAATACCGGCAACACAAAAGGGAACACAATCAATGCAATGCACAATATGATGCATGATCATGACATGGCAAAATGAATGTGTTTTGAGCCAATGCAACTAGCAACAGATTAAATGAAGTTGGTTTGAATACAAGATTCAAATTCAAACTCCATATGTGATTATTTAAATGCCCTTTATTTGATTTGTGCTAAACAGCAGCTATAAGTTGTTCTAACATGCATGAAAATGGTACAGATGGATTCCTTGAATTTTTCTGATAATTTTTCATATATAAATTATTTAATTTGGAGTTACGGTTAATTTTCTATGAATTTTAGAAGTTTATATTCATTTTCTGGAATTTCAGAATTAAATTAAATCCAGAAAACATTACTGCGTCAGCATGACGTTGGCATGACGTCAGCAAGTCAACAGGGGCCGGCTCGGGTCAAACCTGACGTGTGGGGTCCACACGTCAGTGACACAGGGGCTAATCCCGCGTTGACTCGGGCTTTGACCCGCTACGGGGCCCGCTGTCAGTGTCACAGGGTTAGTTAGCAGGGTCATTAGCCCCTAACGACGACGCCACGTTAGCACGCTGGAGACCAGCCGACGGCGACCACAGAACACGGCGGGGCACGCCGGACTTGCGCTAGAGGCGTCAGTTTGGCGCGCTGAGGGCACCAGGGGATGGCCCTTGCTCCCGCGCATCCAGAGGACCGAGTGGGAGGTCGTGGGGTCGCCGGAACTCATGCCGGCGACGAGCTTTGGCGGCGATGGTGTTCGGTGGTGCTCGGGCGCGTCGCTACGGTGCATCAGTGAGCAAATGGAGAGGCTGGGCAGCACCTGCTAGACATGGGGAGCACTAAGAGCAGCTCAGTGAGGCCAGGGGAGCACGGAGGCTATGCGTGCAGCAGCAATGGCGGACGGTGGCTTCGGTGCTCGTGGGGAACGGCGCTACGGCACGGAGGGGAGCATGCTGAGTTAGGGGAGAGGGTCAGTGACTCACGACGATGATGAGGGGACGCTCGGCGAGGTCGGGGACGGTCCGGAGCCGGCGAATTTGACGAAGATGGCCGGCGGTCCCGAGGTTGAAGAAGGCATCGAGGGCGGTGTTGTGGCACGTCCGGGGCCTCGTGGCTCGTTGAGGAGGTAGAGGGAGGACCGGCGGAGCTTCCTGGGGCGTCGGTGAGCCGTGGGGTGGCCGGTAGCCACGGTGGCTCTCGTCGGTGGCGGCGGCTCTGTTCGGTCGCGGGAGGGGAAACAGAGGAGCGAGGGGGAGGGAGGTCCAGAGAGCGAGGGAGAAGTGAGAGGGGGTCGGGGCTGCGTGGCGTCGCGGGAGGGACCAGGGAAGGAGGAGGCAGCCAGGCAGGGAGGAGGTGGCCTCCTCGGCCGCGCGCGTGCGAGCACGCAGCTGCTCCCACTGGCAAGAGGAAGACGACAGGGGGGAGTAGCGGTGGTGGGCTGGGCCGGCTGGGCCGGTTCTGGTGGGCTGCACGGGTGAGGCCAGGTAAGTCCTTCTCTCTCTCTCTTTTATTTTTTTCTTCTGTTTTGTTTTATTTAATTTCGTTTTGCCACTGTTTTGAATTTTAAACAAATTCAAACAATGCCAAAAACTCCTCTGAATAATTTTATTTGGCTAGATGGACTTTTCCAAAAGCTCATAAAATATTTCAGGGGTATTTGAAATTATATCCTAATTATATGAATATAATTCAAATTCAAATAGCTAATGATTTAAATTCAAAGTCCCAAAAATAAATCCTTAAAAATGTTCAATATTTTGGTTGGGACCAGAACCCTTACCAAAAATTATCAAACATTTAAGAAGAGCCTTTTGGAGCAATGAATGAGATTTGTAGGGTTTTTGCCCCTCTTTTATTTAGGGTTTTGAGGCTTCCAATATTCCTCAATTCAAGTTTCAAAAATATAGACATGATGCACACATGAAGCTAGGCTAGAGCAATGCCAGAAGCTAGGGATGTGACAGGCCCGGGACCGTTTGCGCCTTTTGGCTCACATATATGATAGTGTTGCTAGCATCCATATGACAGAGAACCCGGGCCGACATGGCTAGTCGTGAACCCAAAGCGACACTAACCTATGGGGACAGGCATACATGAATCACGTCGAGCATGTCGGTCAACAGCGTGTGAAACCGGGCTGTAGCACTGGGCTAACAGGACTCCGGGGAACCTGGGCTGTAGCAGGCTAGGCAGGACTCCGGATGTCACCGCGTGACATTTCCCCGAAGGGACAGACATAGGAACGAAGTGAAACACATGCCGGCCAGTCAAGTGTCCTGTGCAGTAGTGCTGGGCTAGCAGGACTCCGGTGAACCGGGCTGTAGCAGACTATATGGCTCAAGGAGGCACTAGACTACATTTCCCCATAAGAGAGGCTGCCAAGGATAAACAACTAGATTGTCGGATCCCACACATACCAAGCATTTCAATCATACACACAATATGCTCGGTATGTGTAAATACAACATGGCATCACAACAAAACTCTACAACTCAAGTACTTTATTTAAAGGCTCCGGAGAGCCATACATAACATGTTCATATAGGTAGGGGTCACATGACCCGACACTCAAGTCATACAAGCATACAAGCACATGCGGAAGCAAATAAGACTAAGTACACACACTAGAAAGAAAGAAGGCTTGATGAAGCCTGTCTATCTACAAAGGCCCCTCCATGGCCAGAATCACCACCTGGGTGGCAAGTTACTCATCGACGTCAAGGTCTACGTAAAACCCATCGGAGGTGGTGGTGTTGTCGTCTGAAAACAATAATTAAAGCAACATGACTACAAAGGTACTCAGCAAGTCTTACAACAGATCCTACTATACATGCTTATTCTCAAGAAGGTGGTGGAGTTATTGCAGCAAGTGAGCTTTGACTCTTGGCTAAGCTATCCTACGAGACAGCACTGTAAAATAGTTTTCACACATGAGTCCACTAGCCACCAACACAATACTCCACCGGGGATCCTCCCTCGTCATCCTACGAGAGGGCCATCCTCGGTACTCACACTTATCTTGAGTCTTTTAGTAGTAACCATTAACTTGTCTATGAACTGTATAGGCAACCAAGTAGTCCTTTACAGCGGACGCGGCTATTCGAATAGTTTTATACCCTGCAGGGGTGTACTTCGTCACACATGTTTCCACCACTTAGCATCTGCACACGGCATGTGCTCGGCAGACTTCAAGCGAAAGCCGACGTGGGTGTAGACCACGACCTGACTAACCACACAAGTCTCTAGTCCAGGTTTATCGCCTATTCGGGTTCCATCCGCAAGGAAATCCGGCCGAGGTGTCCTCAACGGCCCCAAACGATGTGTACAGGGTCCCAAGACGCCAAACGGGCGCCCGGCATACCCGGCCATGGTGTATCTACCGCATCATAGCCCACCCCTAGGGGCAGCGCTATGCACGGCCGCCAACACATAACCTATAAACACCAGAAACTAGTTGCAACTCCTAGACAGAGGACGAGAGGGGTCAGTAAGTCGAGCAGGGTCATATTTCAGGGCCCAATGTGTGGTAGTAGCTGAATCTTAAATCACGCATACAGATCTCAGTTCTTAGGGACGGCTATCGTGGTTCTAAGTCTGACAGTAGTGTAGGGGGGTAAGTATGGAGAGGCAAGATCTTAGCTATGGAGAAGTTGTAAGCACGCAAGGTTTACGAGTTCAAGCCATTCTCGGAGGAAGTAATAGCCCTACGTCTCGGAGTCCGGAGGCGGTCGACTGGATTATGTGAGTATGAATTACAGAGGTGCGAACCCTTGTCTCGGAGGAGGGGCGGCTTATATAGAGTGCGCCAGGACCCCAGCCAGTCCACGTTACAAAGGGTTCAATGTACATTAAGGCAGGGCGTTACTGGTAACGCTAGTAATAAAGTGCTATGATGACCATAAAAGCTACTTAATGTCCGACCGTTAGCGTGCGGAGTGACTTTAGGTCTCCTGGCTGTCGAGTGATTGCTTCTTGGTCGAGTGATTGCTTCTTGGTCGAGTGTCTTCGAGTCTGTCGAGTGGAACACCTCCAAGTCAATTGAAAGGTGATTTCTTCTAGAGATGTCCTTGGGTAGGGCAGTTAGGACAGGTCCATGACCCTACCCTAGGTACATAGCTTCATCATTAGCCCCCGAGTGGATCGAGGTTTGAGTGGGGAAGGAGTTGAGAACTTCTTCGACTCGTTTTTCATGCCGTGAGCATATCTTGTTTTGGATCAACGGACCTGAGTGATGACAGCAACTTCCTTTTCAGTCGCCTTGACCCATTCTTAATTCTTTGTCGAGTGAGTTTCTTTACTTGTAAGGCTCTGAGTGACGGTGTGGACGAGATCTTTGGTCTGACAAGTTGTTCGCTGCCTGCAGATTCCGTGGGATCCGAATTTTGGGAAGCGCGCGGGACGGGGGAGGTTGCAGTAATAGGATGGGATAGAGCGGAGCCGCCTCGATCCCTGCACCGCCTTTTTCGCCACGTATCGCACGCACGATCGTTACGGGATTTGACAGAGCCACCTGGGCCTACCCGTCAGCCACTCGGCAGCGGCCTCATATAAGGCGTTGGACCGGAGTCTCCCGAACAGTGCGTTCCCATTTCCTCTTCTCCTCTTCATGCCACCCGCTGTGCTCATTCTCGCCCCAACACCACCGCTCCGTACGTGTCTCGCCGGCGACAATGGGGACGGAGAAGACGGCGGCTCTGGAGCGGGCAAAGAAGGTGACGGCGAGGTCGAAGGGGAAGGCGATCAGCCGGGGCGGATCTTCCTCGCGGACCGGCCTGCCGAAGGGCTGGATCCAGGGCGACTGGATCCACTCGAGGATCACCCAAGAAGACCTCGACGACCTGGCCGAAGGGGGGCTAATCCCCTATGACTCGGCGCGGCTTCCGGAGAAGGAATCTGAGCCGCAACCTCGGGAGGGTGAGCGTGTTCTTCTTGCCACCCACGTCGACCGTGGATTTTCCTTGCCTCCTCACCCTTTCTTTCGAGGGTTTCTGAACTTCTTTGGGGCACAACTCCACCATTTTACCCCCAACTCAATCGTTTATCTCGCCGCTTTCATTTCTTTGTGTGAGAATTTCCTGGGTTGCCGGCCTCACTGGGGTCTTTTCAAGCATATTTTCACTTGTCGCTCCCGGACAGTGAAAAAGGCTAATCCGAGTGACGAGAGGACCCAAGTGATCCAGATGTGTGGGGGTCTTGGCATCCAGACGAGAGGGAAAAGCTCCTTTCCGGCCATGATTCTTCCTAACTCAGTTCGCGGATGGCAGTCGACCTGGTTTTACTGTAAAGACCAGTCGACGCCAGGGCAATCGACTGGCCTCCCTCCCTTTACCATGGACCGAGTGGAGAAACCCTCCCCTTTGAAGGTGCTCCCGGAGGAGAAGGCGCACGTGAAGGTGTTGGTCGATCGAGTGGTCCAGCTTATTCGTGACGGGGTCACTGGTATGGATCTCTTGGAGGTCTTCCTTCAGCGACGCATCCAGCCTCTTCAAGCTCGAGACCACCGATGTGGATGTATTCGGGTCTTGAAGACTCCACTCGGATCCACCCGGAGGAGGTCGACGACGACACGCTGGAGAAGTGGCTGTCGGGCATTACCGGGAACAAGGACAATCCCAGGGGAGCCAGGAGAGTTCCCCCATTCGACCAGTCTCATGCACCAGAGCAGGTCTGATTCTGAGTTTTTGCTTGTAATCTGAATTCACTCGCACAGTTGCCTATATTGCATCGACTGACTTTCTTCCCCCTGCTTTCTTTCAGGCCATTATTGAAATGTATTCAATGCCCAACGGGGAGCAAGAGCAAGTTCTGGAAGGCGAGGCGAGTGCCGGCGACAGTGGTGAGTGGACTTCCGATGGTGAAGGGGATGGAGGAAGCGACGACTCAAGCGATGGAGAAGAAGTCGAGTCACCCCCTTGCAGGGAGAGGCGATCCAAGCTTGACCAAGAACGGCCGAGTGCCCGCGACAAGGCAACTACTCAGGCTGGTCAGTCTTCGAAGCGTCCTCGGATCTCTTCACCAACCACGACTGAGAAGGCGCCAAAGCACCCCAAAGTTGCAGAGCTGAGGACTCGGAAGGCGTTGCCGAAGATCAAGATTGATATCCCCGTCGCCTCCGCGTGAGTGTCTCTCTTTGTATTCACTCGATGCTCCGCGCTATTTGTTTTTCTTGTTTTAACTGGACGAACTTTGGAATTGTTAGCACTGCCACTTCTGGGACCTCAGCTTACAGGGATGATGATGAGGTGATGGAGGATGCGGTCACTTCTAATCCGGGTATGATTTCTTCCATACTATCTTTATTCGGTCGATTCAACTGCAATGTGCATCATTGGGTGACGTGATTTTGGAAATTGAACTTTGCATAGCTCCCAACATTATTGACCTCCCTGATGATGATGAAGAGTCCGAGAGGCCTTTGACAAGGAAGAATAGGCGAGCTCCTATAAGTGAGGCGCTACAGTCGACGCCGAGGGGGGAACCAGTCGTTCGGGACACTAGCAACGTCAATCAGGGTTCTGTTACCTTCGCCGAGCCACTGTCGAGTGCCTTGCCTTCTTCGTCGACTGCTCGGGCCCCTGTCGACCCGCCTTCACTTTTTGCGACCCATCATGTCCCAGAGGATGAGGTGAATGCTGCTAGGGAAACCATACGCCAGGCGGGCATTATGATGGAGAAGATGAAGACGGTGCGGGATGCCAGCCAAGCTGCCTATGATGCCAGCTCGGCTCTCCAGAGCAACGTTCAGGTTAGTTGGTCGCAACTTGTTCTGTTAGGATATGCTATCTGAAGACTCTTTCCAAAAATCTTTTCATTTGTACACCCACTGGGTGTGTCGATTGAATTTTTTGGACTAGTGGGGGCATGCTGAGTGCACCCACTGGATGTAGTCCCCGAGACTACGGTGGACTGCTGGTAGTCGACTATAGTCTTTATATTTTGTCGAATGTATAAATAGTTTGTCTCTTCCACTCGGTCTGGTTGAGTGGGATCAGAACCGGTGGGGGCATGCAAAGTGCACCCACTGGGTGTAGTCCCCGAGACTACGGTGGACTGCTGGCAGTCGACTGTAGTCTGAGTTCTACTTTCTCTCTTTCTGCCCTTTTTTTTGGACTCGACTTCGGCGGGCCGGTCGAGTGGGATCAGAACCGGTGGGGGCACGCAAAGTGCACCCACTGGGTGTAGTCCCCGAGACTATGGTGGACTGCGGGCAGTCGACCGTAGTCTTAGTATTTATTGCCTTTGTTGTTTTTCGCTGTAAAATAACTTCTCCCCTTTGATTTCAGAAATCTTGTGGTCTTGGAGCTCGCTTTGCTGACTTGGAGAAGCAGCAGATTCAACTGAACCTAGACTTGGAGCTGGCCAGGATAGAGCAGCAAAAGGTCAGAGACGGCGCCGCTGGTAAGACGAGTTTGTCGACTGGTCAGTTTTAGGCTCGAGTAGACTTCTACTATTTCTAAATCAATCGTCATTTCTTTGCAGAAAAACTGAGAGAAGCTCTGGCGAAGAAGGATCAGGATTTGGCTGCTGCTCGTAAGGAGGCTGACGACAGGACCGCTCAGGCCGACCAGAAGCTGGCTTCGGTCGGCCAGTTGGAAGAAGAGAATACCAGGCTGAAGACCGCTCTGAATGACTCCAACAAGGAGTGCTCGCGCTGGAAGAAGGGGAATCTCGTCCAGGGCGAGGAAATGGAAAGCATTGCTCGCAGGAGGGATGATCTGGAGAGCTATCTGAGCAGTCTTGCCAAGAAGTTGTTCATCAAGCTTGAAGGTGCACATTCTGTTCCGACTGATTTTTTTTGTGTCGACTCAGTGTACGAAAATTGACTTATCCTTGGATCGTGGATGCAGAGTTTTGCCAGAACTTTGAAGAGGAGACTAGGAGGATCGAACTAGGTTTGGATCCAATCAACTCTCCCGTGAAAGATGAAACTGCCATGAATCTGCTTCGTCTGGAATCTCGCATGGACAGTGCCGTGGGCTACTTGGCTCGACTGAAGGTCGCCATGACACGGATCAACCCGGCACTTTGGACAGAGGCTGTGCTCCAAAATGATCTTGAGTCCCTGATGACTTGACTAAATGAAATCCCAGACCGAGTGCAGGAGTGGAAGAAGTCTGCTGCTCGGTGTGGCGCTGATTTGGCTCTGTCTTTGCTACGTGTCCACTTCAAGGAGGTGCGACAAGACAAACTGGCAGCAATCAAGGTCGCCACCCAGAAACATGACTTCCGAACCTTTATGGAGACTTTCATCGCTGCAGCCACTCCGATAGCTGACGGCGTCGACCTAGATGAGTTCGTCGAGCCTGCCAGCCCTCCTCCCGCGGAGTGAACAAACTCTTATGTCCCACCTTAAATTTGCCTCGGAATGCCGAGTGGTTTTTGTAACCATTTAAACTTTTTCGGGCTGCATGCCCGAGTACTTCGATCTGTGATCCGGGACCTTTAGAATTTATCTGAACTTGGTTTACCGTTGAATATCTTTATGAATCTCCTGCTGAGTGAACCCATTCTCCATTCGAGACAACTTTTGTATTCACAGCGCAGCTCCGAAGGAGAGGGAAGCAGTCGACCCATGTCTTGTCGCCCTTGCGGGTCGGTGATGGAGTGCGCATCGTATTTGTGGCGAAGCTCTCCAGGGGAAGGCGGCGGTCGACCCACACCACATTGTATTTGTGGCAAAGCTCTCCAGGAGAAGGTGGCAGTCGACCCGCACTTCGTTGCTGTAGAGCAGGATGAATCGCGCATTGTATTTTGGCAAAGCTCCCCAGGAGAAGGTGGCAGTCGACCTGCCCGTCGTCGTCCTTGAGGATTGAGATGTGTTTCGTACTCAGGTGAGTTCTGGACTGCAGCTAAGCCCCCGAGTGGGAGGATTGCTCTCCACTCGGTAGGATTTTTTCAAACTTAGGCGAGTGCCAGACTGCAGCTAAGTCTCTAAGTGAGAGAACTTAGGCGAGTACTGCACTGCAGCTAAGCCCCCCGAGTGGGAGGATTGCTCTCCACTTGGTAGGATTTTTTTTCAAACTTAGGTGAGTGCCAGACTGTAGCTAAGTCTCCAAGTGAGAGAACTTAGGCGAGTACTGGACTGCAGCTAAACCCCCGAGTGGGAGGATTGCTCTCCGCTCGGTAGGATTTTTTCAAACTTAGG
>NC_041390.1:254614861-254615268 GCF_002162155.2 Triticum dicoccoides | reverse complement strand
CTTAGGCGAGTGCCGGACTGCAGCTAAGTCTCCAAGTGAGAGAACTTAGGCGAGTACTGGACTGCAGCTAAGCCCCCAAGTGGGAGGATTGCTCTCCACTCGGTAGGATTTTTTCAAACTTAGGCGAGTGCCGGACTACAGCTAAGTCTCCAAGTGAGAGAACTTAGGCGAGTACTGGACTGCAGCTAAGCCCCCGAGTGGGAGGATTGCTCTCCGCTCGGTAGGATTTTTTCAAACTTAGGCGAGTGCCGGACTGCAGCTAAGTCTCCAAGTGAGAGAACTTAGGCGAGTACTGGACTGCAGCTAAGCCCCCGAGTGGGAGGATTGCTCTCCACTCGGTAGGATTTTTTAAATACTTAGGCGAAACGGATTCGCAGCTAAGCCCCCGAGTGGGAGGCTGGCTCACC